>NC_091957.1:16170288-16272788 GCF_031021105.1 Erythrolamprus reginae
CCTGTCTGTCTTTCTTCTTTTCATTCTCCTTCCTTTTTTCTTCCCTCCTTTCCTCCGTCCCCCCGTCCTTTGACCCTCTCCTTCCTTCCTCCCTCTTCCTTCCTCCCTCTTCCTTCCTTCCTTCCTTCCTTCTTTCTTTTCCTTTCATCTTTTTCTTTCTACCTGTCTGTCTTTCTTCTTTCATTCTACTTCTTTTTCTTCCTCCCTCCCTCCGGTTAACTTGCCTGGTGAATCCTGGGAATGTAGCTATCATATTAGATCTTGATTTCAGAGAAGCATTGGACAAAGTCCATTCCTGGGGTGGCCCCAGCGGGCAAAGGAAGGCCTGTCCAGTGGCCGGAGCTGGTGCTAAGCCCGTATGTGGAACTACTCACCCCCCCCCCTTTGTTTCTCTCCTCCCCCCCCCCCCACAGTTGGAAACGGAGGACGAACGGCGGCGTTTCGAGGAAGGGAAAAGCCGCTACCTGCAGACCAAAGCCAAGCGCCAAGCACAGCCGCAGCCCCTCAGCCAGCAGTGACATCCGGGCCAAAGAGACCCCCCCACCCTCCATCCCTAAACCCAGGTGGGAAATGGGGAGGCTGTGACAACATTCCGGGAAGGGGGGGGGGAACTCTCCTTTCCAGCCAAGATTTAATTCCATCCTCTCTGCCCCCCCCCCCCCCAATTATCGTAGTTAGCCAGGCCGGCATTTCAAACAGGGTAGTAGGAGGGGGCACATATCAAGACCGGTTGGGCCACAAGGGTTGGGGGGGGGTGTTCTGATTGACAGCCTTAAGATAGACATCTCCAGCTTGGGGAGGGTCCATCTTCACCATCCCAAGAAACACACACACACACACACACGCTTTGGTTTCGCAGCCCGTGAACGCCGGCCCCTCCCTCCACGTCCAGGCATTGCTCACAAGCCCCCCCACTCATCTGGGGCCTCTCCTCCCCCTCCCCGTCTTCTTCGGTGTATGTGTCGTGCAGATGTTATATGTTTGCCTAATTTATTCCATGACGGTCGCAAATAAAAGGTTCGGTGCCTTTAAACGTGTGGAGCGTTTTTCTGCCTATCGGGAGTGCAGAGGGGGGGGGGGCGTTCTCCTCTCGGCCCCACCACCCCAGAAGGCCATGTCGAAGGAAGGAAGGAGCTTTCTCGGTGGCAGAACAAGAACCAATGGATGGAAGCTAAATTCAAGGAGGGAAATAACCCAGAATTAAGGACAAACTTCCTGGATAGTGGGGACAATTCACCAGTGGAACTGCTTGCCACCAGAAGTTGTGGGTACTTCTGACAACAGAGGTTTTCAAGAAGAGACCAGACAGCCATTGGTCTGTGAACAGTAGAGGTTGAACAGGGGGTTGGACTAGACCAAGGGTAGGCCAAGTTGGCTCTTCTATGACTTGTGGATTTCAACTCCCAGGATTCCTGAGCCAGTCATGCTAGCTGAGGAATTCTGGGAGTTGAAGTCCACATGTCATAGAAGAGACAACTTGGCCTACCTCTGGACTACACCATCTCTAAGGCCCCTTCCAGCTCTATTCGGGATCTACGATACGGATCTACAACTAAGCGTGAAAAATCACTCTCCAAGGGATTGGCTGTCAAAAGCATCGCGACGGGAACTGACAGCCCCATAAATGGTCATAAGTCAAAACAATGCGCATATTCTCAATACGAGACCCGATAATCCAGAGGTCTACGAACTGGGCAACTTTTAAGCATCGCTGGGTGGAGAATTTTGGGAGTTGAAGTCCAACTGTCTCAAAGTTGCCAAGTTTGTTTGAAGACCGCTGCGATAATATAAGTGCAATTAATAATAATAATAATGACATCATGATTGTGGAGAAAAAGTATGGATCATTGACATCGCAATCCCAGGGGACAGCAGAATTGAGGAGAAGCAGCTAGAGAAATGAGTGAAATATGAAGATCTAAAAATCGAGCTGCAACGACTCTGGCATAAGCCCGTGAAAGTGGTCCCAGTGTTCGGAATTGACAAAATCTCCACCTGTCAATTACAAAAGGCTGCTTTATTGGGATCGGCACACATAATTCACCAGCCGATTGGTGATGAAATATGAAGTCCAGCATGGTGATCTCGTTTGCTATGTTGTATTGATGATGATGATGATGATGATGATGATGATGATGATAATAATAATAATAATAATATCATGCAGTCCTAGTTGCTTGGGAAGCACCCGACTGGTGATGAAATACGAAATCCAGCATAGTGATCTCGTTTGCTGTGTTGTATTAATGTAATAATAATAATAATTATTATTATTATTATATTATTATTATATAATTATAATAATAATAGTAATATGCAGTCCTGGGTGTTTGGAAAGTGCCCGACTGGTGATGAAATATGAAATCCAGCATAGTGATCTCGTTTGCTGTGTTGTATTGATGTAATAATAATAATAATTATTATTATTATTATATTATTATTATATAATTATAATAATAATAGTAATATGCAGTCCTGGGTGTTTGGAAAGTGCCCGACTGGTGATGAAATATGAAATCCAGCGTAGTGATCTCGTTTGCTGTGTTGTATTGATGTAATAATAATAATAATTATTATTATTATATTATTATTATTATATAATTATAATAATAATAGTAATATGCAGTCCTGGGTGTTTGGAAAGTGCCCGAACTGGTGATGAAATATGAAATCCAGCGTAGTGATCTCGTTTGCTGTGTTGTATTGATGTTATTATTATTATTATTATTATTATTATTATTATTATTATTATTATTATTATTATTATTATTATATAATTATAATTATAGTAAAATGCAGTCCTGGGTGTTTGGGAAGCGCCCGACTGGTGATGAAATACAAAATCCAGCATAGTGATCTCATTTGCTGTGTTGTATTGATGATGAGGATGATAATAATCATCATCATCATCATCAGTCCTGGGTGTTTGGGACGCACACAACTGATGGTCTCGTTTGCTGTTGTATTGATGAAAAATAATAATAATAATAATAATAATAATAATAATAATAATAATAATAATAATAGTAGTAGTCACTGGGGGGCTTTTGAGGGTTTCCAGACCCAAAGATTTTGGGGGGAGGGTGAAATTCTGCTTGCTTGTGCTGAGAGCTTTAAGTGGGGAGGGGTCCTGTCCCACCAAGTGCTTCTAATCTTCCAGACAAGGTGAATCTTTTGAGGAAAGACAGAAGGTTAAAATTTACACAAAGCCGCCTGTACAAATTTGCTTTTGCTCAGCTGAGCTAACAAGAGGCCGGTGTTTTAAGCCCAGGTTAATCTCGCCTGCTCCCTGAAAAGGTCAAGAAGATGCTCCTGATTTTTAGAAGCTTTCTCCAATTGGGCCCAGAATGGAATCCAGGGGCTGGGAGGGACCCCAAGAGGTCTTCTAGTCCAGCCCTCATCTCATCCCGGAGAAAGACTCCTAATGGCTGGGAATTAAGGCATGCTGGCAGCTCCGGGTCCTAGCAATAAATAAAACAACATCTAGGAGCAGGTGACCACCCATTGGCCCACCTGCAAGAAAGTCCCCGAAGTACAATGGTTGCTTTAGTGGCCAGAGTGACCGCAGCCCTGAAAAAAAAGGGATGCACCCCTTCGTGTCACGAGATCAGAATTCTGACATATTTATGAGGAGGGCAGCAGGGGCTCCAGCAGTGGAGGGGAGAGGACAGGAAGGGAAGGGAGGGGAGGAAAGGAGATAGGAAGGAAGGAAAGGAAGGAATATAAATGGGAGGGGGGAAGAAAGAAAAGGATGGAGGAAAGACAGGAGACGGAAAGAAAAGGAGAATGGAAAGGAAGAAGAGAAGGAAAAAGAAGAAAAGAGAAGGAAGAAGAGAGAAAGGGAAGGGAGGGAAGAAGGAAAGGAAGAAGAGAAAGGGATGGAGAAAGAGAAGGGAAGGAAGATAAATGGATGGGAGGGAGGGAAGAAAGAAAAGGAGGGAGGAAAAAAGAGACAGGAGAGAGGGAAAGGACAAAGGAAAGGAAGAAGAGAAGGAAAGGAGAGCAAAGGGAAGAGAGGGGAGAAGGAGGAAGAAAAGGGGATGGCGAAAGGAAAGGAAGGAAAGAAGATAAATGGAAGGGAGGAAAGAAAGAAAGGATGGAGGAAAAAAGACAGGAGAGGGAAAGGAAAGGAGAAAGGAAAGGAAGAAGAGAGAAGGAAAGGAGAGCAAAGGGAAGGGAGGGAAGAAGGAAAGGAAAGGAAGAAGAGAAAGATGAAGGAAGGAAGATAAGAAATAGGGAGGGAGGAAAGAAAGAAAAGAAGGATGGAGGAAAGAAGAGAGACAGGCGAGGGAAGAAAAGGAGAAAGAGGGAAGGAAGGAAACCAAGGAGAAGAAGGAAGCCCCATGCCATCTTTCCTTTGTAGGTTGCAGATCTCCAACAGCCCCCTCCTCTCTCTCTCTTCCCCTCTCTCTCCCATCTCCCCCCAAGAATCCCTTTGGAGGAAAGGGCTCCCTCCCCCGCCCCCCGCCCTTGCTCCAGCGCGGCTGCGGACGATGGGACCCGCAGTCCTCCCTCCTTCCCCGCCTTCCTCAAGCGCAGACCCCAGAGGAGGGGGGGGTGGGGGAGGCGGCTCTTTCCAGCAAGTGGGGGGGCATCGCCGAGCCCCCTCCCTTGCAAGCCCCGCAGATCCTCCCCCTTCCAGCGGGCGGGGGAGGGTCTGCAACCCATCCTGCAAGAGGGAGGGAGGGGCCGTCCTCTTTTGAGGGGGGTGGTGGAAGCAGAGGGAGGGGACCCGAGCCGCAAGCATGCGCCGGCCCGCCCCGGACCCGCCCAGCCCCGGCCGGCCCACCGACCCGGGAGCGGCAGCCGCGGCGCTATTAGGGCGCAAAGCAAAGCGGAGCGCACCTTCGGCCAGGTGAGTTGGGCGCCCGCGGGCGCCACCAAGCCCTGCTCTTTCCCCCTCTCCCTCCCCTCCCGCTCGCCCCTCCCTCCCAGCCCTCCCCGCCGGGGATCCCCCCACGTCATCGCCCGATGGGGAGCCCCCTCCAGCCCCCCCCCTCTTTCAAAACGGGGGGGTCAGGGGGCCGCCCATCGCGCTCCGCCCCGGGAAGGTTGCAAATGGAATCGCTTCCCTTCCCGGTTCCCTCTATATGCAGCCTCGGTCTCTCTTTTTTTTAAGTTCGCTGTCTTCTTCCCCCCCGCCCTTCCTCTTTGGGGTGGGGGCTCGGCCCCTTTGCAGCATGCATTTAAGAGCCCCCGCCGCTCCCTACTCCGCGGGGAGTGTGCCCCCCCCCCAAGGCTGCAATTGCAAAAAAAAAATGTAAAACAAATTGCATTGCAAATTCCTCTGCAAGATTCTCTTACATAAAAGCTTTGGGGCTTGGTGGGTGGGAGAGTGGGGAGGGGTTCTGCTCCTGGGAGGGGGCGTGGACGAGGCGACCCCCCCTCCCTTAGGGAACGCCCCCTTTTGCAATCCCCCCTCCCCTCTTCTCCCCCATCCCACACTTTTCCTTTGGGGAGGGTCTCCAAATCGACATTTTTTGCAAGGGAGTTGTTTCCTGCATTATGCTGCCCAATTCTCAAAGGACTCCAAAATTTGAGGGAGGGGGGAGGGGGAGGGAGGGATGCTGGGGGGGGGGACACGTGGCACATGGGATCTGGAGTACAGCCCTTGCAACAGCTGGTGGTTTAAATGCAGGGGTGTCATTTGAGTTTTTGGGAAAAGCTGAATCCCATCGCCTGAATGTAGCAGGGATGGGACTCAGCCGGAAGTTTTGGGGGAGACCCCCAAGGAGTCCCCCAAATCCCTTTCAGGGGTCCTCCCCACCCATGTCAAACCTATCGACTTTGGAACCATTGGATTGTTTCATTCATTTTAATATAATGTACTGGGTTTTAACTTGCATAGTTTTTTAATTAATTATATTTGTTTCATATTCACTGTTTTATATTGTATCCTTTGAGCTGCCAAGGTCTTCAGAGAGGGGCAGCATACAAATCTAATATAATAATAATAATAATAATAATAATAATAATAATAATAATAATAATAATAATAGTAATAGTAATAGTAATAGTAATAGTAATAGTAATAGTAATAAAAATAATAAAGTTTCTCCCTTTCAATGCCCAGTGTACTCCCTATGGATAGAGTTTGGAATCCCCCTCCCATCAATCAAAGCTGGGATACTTTGGAGACCCCCCCCCCAAAGTTTTGAGAAACTCCCTGGGCTTCTCCCCCTCCCTATTTTAGATGCATTGGGGGGGGGCAGCTTTCAGAGCCCCACCTGTGGGTAAGCAGATAGAGTGTTCCTGCTTGGGGAGGCTCCCTGTTGTTTTCAGAGAGGAAAAAATAGGCTTGCGGGGGTGAGCAAAGCAAGGTTTAAGGGAAGGGGTGCTGGAATTGGCCCCCCACCCCACCCTTCCCTGCATGGATTAGATAGGTAGGTAGGTAGGTAGATAGAGATAGATAGATACAGAGATAGATGATAGATAGATAGATAGATAGATAGATAGATAGATAGATAGATAGATAGATAGATAGATAGATAGATAGATAGATAGATAGATACAGAGATAGATACAGAGATAGATACAGAGATAGATACAGAGATAGATAGATAGATAGATAGATAGATAGATAGATAGATAGATAGATAGATAGATAGATAGATAGATACAGAGATAGATACAGAGATAGATACAGAGATAGATACAGAGATAGATACAGAGATAGATACAGAGAGAGAGAGAGAGAGATACAGAGATACAGAGAGAGAGAGAGAATTAGAGAGAGAATTAGAGAGAGAAATAGATAAGTGATAGATGAATAATAGATGGTAGATTGATAGAGAAAGATTAGGTAGGTAGGTGGATGGATGGATGGATGAAAGAGATGGGTGGGTGGGTGAAGGGATGGAGGGAGGGAGGGGGAGAGAGAGAGAGAGATAAACCAAGTCCAAAATTTGCTGTGGAATATTTTTTTATTCCCAAAAAAATGTGTAATAAAAAAAATATTCCACAGCAAAATTTTATTTTTCCCCCCCCCAAAAATAAAAAACAAAACAAGTGCTTCCTTCCTGCACGTTTTTTCCTTGAAGCTAAGGCCTCGACTTACAACCCCGATTGAGCCCATCAGTTTCTGTTGTTAAGCGAGATAGAATTTATCCGGCCTCATTTTAACGACTTTTCTTGATCCCGTCGGGAAGGGAATCGACACAGTCGTTAAGTGGGTAAAACAGTCACTAAATGGATCTGGCATCGCTCCTTGGAACAATCACAAAAGGGGGGATCCTGTAACATCATAAAGACGAGTCAGCTGGATCCGACTGTCTGGATTTGGATTTTGTGATTGTGGGGGCAGGAGGCTGCGACGGTCGTAAGTGTGAAACACGATCCTCAGTTGCTTTGTTTTCCGGGCCATTGTACATTTGAATTGTCACTAAACAAATCGTCGTAAGTTGAGGACGATTCATTGTATTCATTTATTGTCTTTTGGTGAAGCAAATTGTTGGTGTCCATGGAGGAATCACAGGCCGTCCTCAACATATGACCATTCCCTGTTGTTAAGCAAGACAGTTGTTAAGTGAGTTTTGCCCAGGGATTGTTTTTTATTTTTTGGATGATTAAATAATAATTTATCAGCAGTATTTTCACAAACATTCTAAAGAAAATTTCAGAAGTCTCTAAACTTAAAATTTGTTCTCGTTTGCAAAGTACAGTATTCCTTATTTATTTATTTATTATTTATTTATTACAGTGGAACCCCGACATAAGAGCTGCTCTACTTAAGAGCAACTCGAGATAAGAGCTGGGAGGGGAGAGATATTTTTGTTCTACTTACAAGCCCAAATTCGAGATACAAGCGCCAAGGAGCTGTCTCCTGAAGCCAAACGCTAACTTCCGCGTTCGGCTTCAGGAGACAGCTGCGAAGCGGCGCGCGTGTTTTAAAAGGTTGCAGCCGGCCTGGGGGGCTCGTGGGGGGGCCTTGCAGCTTTCTTTCTTGCTCTTTTTCTTTCTCTCTTTTACCTTCCCTTCCTCTATTTCTTCTTTTCTTTCTCCTTCCCACCTTCTTCCCTCCCTCCCTTCACTCATTCCTCTCTTACTCTCCCCTTTCATAAGTTTCCTTGCTTCCTTCCTCTGTTCCTGTCCCTTCCCCCTTTCTTTCTTTCTTTCTTTCTTGCTCTTTTTCTTTCTCTCTTTTACCTTCCCTTCCTCTATTTCTTCTTTTCTTTCTCCTTCCCACCTTCTTCCCTCCCTCCCTCCCTTCACTCATTCCTCTCTTACTCTCCCCTTTCATAAGTTTCCTTGCTTCCTTCCTCTGTTCCTGTCCCTTCCCTCTTTCCTTCCTTCCTTCCCACCCTCCGTCCATTCATTCACCCATTCCTCTCTTGATCGCTTAAAGCCGGTCCCTGGTGCAAAAAGGGTTGGGGACCTCTGTCCTACAGGATTGGGTGGCAGAGAAGTTGAACATATGTAAATTTAAAAGTTTAAGAAAGTTTACAAGTTAAGTGAAAGAAACTTCATTATTCATTTATATGTACATGTACATTTCTTCATTAAAAACATGTCTTTCTGCATAATTTAGACTAACTTTGTGAGTTTTTTGAGGGCTGGAACCAATTAAAATTATTTACATTAATTCCTATGGGGAAAAGTCGTTCGAGATAAGAGCTGCTCGACTTAAGAGCCCAGGTCCGGAACGAATTAAACTCGTATCTCGAGGTACCACTGTATTTGGATTTGTATGCCGCCCCTCTCCGAAAACTCGGGGCGGCTCACAACAAGTGAAAAGACAATCCAATACATTAATCCAATTAATTAAAATATTATAAATTTAAGAAAAACCCCTATACTAACATACACACACACACACACACAAGCATACCATATATAAATTCAACGTGCCCAGGGGAAGATGTTTAGTTTCCCCATGCCTGACGGCAAAGGTGGGTTTTGAGGAGTTTACGGAAGGCAGGAAGAGTAGGGGCAGTCCTGATCTCCGGGGGGAGTTGGTTCCAGAGAGCCGGTGCCGCCACAGAGAAGGCTCTCCCCCTGGGGCCCGCCAACCGGCATTGTTTAGTTGACGGGACCCGGAGGAGGCCCACTCTGTGGGACCTAATCGCTTAAAAAAAGCAAGGAGAAAAAAAGTACATCTTATAGATTTATGTTTTCGGACATGTTTTTGAAATTGCTCTTTTGGTTTGAACGAGCCCCTCTTTAATGCTTACAGTATATATTCGACTTTCTTCTCTTGCCAAGCGAAAATAATTGAACATAAATTGATTTTTCGCTTGTAAGTATGTAGAAGGGCACTACATATTTTTCCCAAGCAATACCTTTTCAACTTTTAACCTGATAGCAGTTTTGCAAATTCGTTCAAGTTATATTTTGGAATACATGGAATTCAAAAACAACTGTTTTCCATTGGTTGTTCCCGTTTTCATGACCGTTGGTGTTATTAAGCGAATCACAGCCGTCGTTAAGCAAATCGGCCTTCCCTGTTGACTTTGTTTTGCACTGTGACCCGTCATAAATTCGAGCCACTGAGTGTTGATCTCGTAACCAACAAAGGTTGTAAGTGCGAGGACTGATTCTAAGTCGTAATTTCAAAGCGGTCGCTGAACGAACTGTCATAATTACTATCCAAAATGATACATTTTGATGGGCAATTCGCACCTCTTTCCCACATTTCAAGATTAAATCATTCCTTCATTTTACGTATACAGCTATGTTGACCTCGTAACCCTGGAGATACAACAATGTTTGTAAGTGTGAGGACTGGTTCTAAGTCGTAACTTCGAAGGGGTCGCTGAACAAACTGTTGTAACTACTATTCGAAATGATACATTTTGATGGGCAGTTCGCATCCGCGTAGCCCCATTCCCACATTTCAAGATTAAATTATTCCTTTATTTCATTTTATGTATATCCCTGACTTATGACTATTCGTTTAATGACCATTTGAAGTTACAACGGCACTGGGGGGGAAAAGTAATTATGACTATCATTGCGGTATCCTCGTGGTAACGCTTAGAACCATGACTCGCATTTATGATGGTTCACACAATCCCTTTTTGCGACTCTACGATGGTCAAAGCAATGGAAACTGCAGTTTAATGTTTCCAATTGTAAAATAATGCACTTGGGGAAAAGGAATCCTCAATCTGAGTCTTGTATTGGCAGTTCTGTGTTAGCAAAAACTTCAGAAAAGAAAGATTGAGGGGTCGTGATTTCCGACCATCTCCAAATGAGTGAACAGTGCAGGGAAAGCAAGTAGAATGCTTGGCTGCATAGCTAGAGCTATCACAAGCAGGAAGAGGGAGATTGTGATCCCGCTGTATAGAGCACTGGTGAGACCCCATTTGGAATCATTCTGTGTCCAGTTCTGGAGACCTCACCTACAAAAAGAGATGGGTCAAATTGAACGGGTCCAAAGACGGGCTACAAAAAAGGTGGAAGGTCTTAAGCATCAAACTGATCAGGAAAGACTTCATGAGCTCCATCTGTATAGTCTGTAGGACAGAAGGGAAAGGGGGGGGGCACGATCGAAGCATTTAAATACGTTAAAGGGTTCAATAAGGTTCAGGAGGGGAGTATTTTTAATAGGAAAGTGAACCCAAGGAGAAGGGGGCACAATCTGAGGTGAGTTGGGGGAAAGATCAGAAGCAAGGTGAGAAAATATGACTTGACTGAAAGAGGAGTAGATGCTTGGAACAACCTTCCAGCAGACGTGGTTGGTAAATCCACAAGAACTGGATTTAAACATGCCTGGGATAAACATAGATCCATCCTAAGATAAAATACAGGAAATAGTAGAAGGGCAGACTAGATGGACCAGGAGGTCTTTTTCTGCCTGAGGAAGCCAGATTCGCTTAACGAACGTGGGAACTGACTTAAAAACAGCAGAGATTCGCTTAAACGCCACTCCAAATTCGCACCCAGACCAGGGGAGGTTGGCCTAGATAGGCGAAATTGTGCACCAATTAAAAATGGCTTTATTCGCACTTCGTTTTGCTTTTGCCGAGTCTTCTTTCCGTCACAGAAATTTCCAAGCCTGGAATTACAATCCAGGCGTTGAATCCCACACACTTGGTGTGTGTTGTGTTTTTTTCAGGGGCCGCTTCCTCACAACCGTGGGCTAAAAAAGAAAAACACGAGTCCTTTGTGACTCAGCAGCAGTTTTGTGTGGCGGTTGGGGTGAAAATTATGTCACAGCAGAGTGGGTTCCCGGATTCGTAGGTGAATGCGGGAATTCGAAGCTGGTCCCCAGAGGTCATTTAGTCTGATCCCCCCAGTTTAAGAAATAGAAAGAGAGAGAGAGAGAGAAAGGGAGAGAAAGGAGGAAGGAGGGAGGGAGAGATGGAAAAAGAGGGAGACGAGAGAGAGAAAGAGAGATGGAAAGAGAGAGGAAGTGATAAAAAAGAGATAGAAAGAGAAAGGGAGAGAGGAAGAGATGGAAAAGAAGAGATAGAAAGAGAAAGGGAGAGGGATGGAAAAGAAGAGATAGAGAAAGGGATGGAGGGAGAGATGGAAAAAGAGAAAGATGAGATAGATGGAAAGAAAGAGAAAGAAAGAGGGAAGGAGGGAGCGGGAAATGGAAAAGGAGAGAGAGGGGGAGGGAGGGAGAGAGAGAGATGGAAAGAGATAGAAAGGGGGAGGGAGGGAGAGATAGAAAAAGGGAGATGAAAGATGGAAAGAAAGAGATAAAGAAAGAGGGAGAGAGGAAGCAATGAAAAGAGAGATAGAAAGGGGGAGGGAAGGAAAGATGGAAAAAGAGGAAGATGAGAGAGATGGAAAGAAAGAGATAGAGAAAGAGGGAGAGAGGACATGATGGAAAGAGGGAGAGAGGACATGATGGAAAGAGGGAGAGAGGACATGATGGAAAGAGAGAGAAAAGGGGAGGGAGAGATGGAAGAAGATGGAGATTAGAAAGCTAGAGAAAGGGAGAGAGGAAGTGATGGAAAGAGAGATAGAAAGGGGGAGGGAGAGATGGAAAAAGAGGAAGAGAGAGATGGAAAGAGAGAGAGAAAGAGGGGAGGAGGGAGGGAGAAATGGAAAGGGAGAGGGGAAGAGAGAGAGAGATGAAAAGAAAGTGATAGAAAGGGGGAGGAAGGGAGAGATGGAAAAAGAGGAAGAGAGAGATAGAGAAAGAGGGAGAGGAAGTGATGGAAAGAGAGATAGAAAAGGGGAGGAAGGGAGCGATGGAAAAAGAGGAAGAGAGAGATAGAGAAAGAGGGAGAGGAAAAGATGGAAAGAGAGATAGAAAGGGGGAGGGAGTGATGGAAAAAGAGGAAGAGAGAGAGAGAGAAAGAGGGAGAGAGGAAGTGATGGAAAGAGAGATAGAAAGGGGGGGAGGGAGCGATGGAAAAAGAGGGAGATTAGAGAGAGAGAGAAAGAGAGAGAGATGGAAAGAGGAAGAGAATAGAGATAGAAAGGGGGAGGAACGGAGAGATGGAAAAAGAGGAAGAGAGAGAGAGAGAAAGAGGGAGAGAGAGGAAGTGATGGAAAGAGAAATAGAAATGGGGAGGGAGGGAGCGATGGAAAAAGAGGGAGATGAGAGAGGGGTATAGAAAGAAAGAGATAGAGAGAGATGGAAAGAGGAAGAGAAAAGAGAGAGAGAAAGGGGGAGGGAGGGAGAGATGGAAAAAGGAAGATGGGAGAGATGGAAACAGAGAGAAAGAAAGAGGGAAGGAGGGAGAGAGAGAGTGCAGTTTAAGCTGGGCTTAGAGGCGAGTGCGTTGTGTGCTTTTGCGCAACAAACCAAAGCCATTTGGAGTCATTTCTTCCATTTAAAAAAGGAGAGTACTGTAGTCCTTAAGCTTTTTTTTTTTTTTAAAGGTAGTCCTTGACTTATGGACATTCATTTAGTGGCCATTCAAAGTTACGATGCTGCTGAAAAGGGGGTTTTATGACTTTCCACCATGCTTTAAAAAAGGATCCTTTGAAATATGCAGCCCCCCGTTTAGCGCCCGTTCGAAACTTACGACGGCTCACATAAAAATGACTTTTAAAAGAGATAAAGAGAGCAGCCGCCTTGTTTAGCAACGGAAATTGTGGTCGTAAGTCTAGGACAATCTATAGTGTTGTACTTGAAGCAAAAAAACCCGCAGCACTTTAAAAAATAAAAATTTTTAAAAGTGATTTATTTTCCCAGTTGGAGTGCAGCTCTTCCCGCTTTAATCCACCCGCGTCTGAGCAATTTTGTTCCTGCTGTTTTGAACCAACTGGGCTAATAAACCACGAGGAAGACCTCCACCCGTGGCTTAAAATGGCTGTGCCGGCCGAAAACACAGAGCTGCCTTCGTTGTGTCGCTCCCGATTAGATCTTGAAGCAACTTCCGTTGTATTTTTTTGGCACTTTTCTCCCAGCACGGGGGGGTGGGGTGGAGCTGCTGGGGTTTTTTACACGGATGCTCTGCGAGGCTCTGCCACGAGAGAGAGAGAGAGAGAAATGAGAGAGGGAGGGAAGGAGGAAGAGATGGAAAGCGGGGGGGAGGGAGAGAGAAAGGGGGAGGGAGAGATGGAAAAAGAGGGCGAGAGAGAAAGAGAGAAAGAGATGGAAAGAGAGAGTGAGAGAGGAAGAGATGGAAAGAGAGAGAGAAAGAGAGGAAGAGATGGAATGAGAGACAGAGAGGTAAAAATGGAGAAATAGGTAAGTAGAGGCAGACAGACAGACATACATAGAAGATAGATAAATAGACAGACAGACAGACAGACAGACAGGCAGATTAGTGATAGATGAATAATAGATGGTAGATTGATAAAGATAGATAAGGTAGGAAGGAAAGAAGGAAGGAGGAGAAAGAAAGAAAAAGATGATAGAAAGACAGAAATATAAGAAAGATATAAAGAAAGAGATAGGTATAAAGAAAGATGGATGGATAGATAGATAGATAGATAGATAGATAGATAGATAGATAGATAGATAGATAGAGATGATAGAGATGATAGAAAGACAAAAAGAAAGATAGAAAAAGAAAGATAGATATATATAAAGAAAGAGATGGATGGATGGACGGATGGACGGACAGACGGACAGACATATATATGGATGGATGGATGGATGGATAGATAGATAGATAGATAGATAGATAGATAGATAGATAGATAGATAGATAGATAGATAAGTGAGAGAGAGGAGAGAGATATTAGTGGGAGGATTTGAACTGGGGGCGGGCAACCTTCTGACAGGCTATTATTCCTAAACCAGAGATTACATTCTGGCACAGACCCCAAATCATTAAATGCAGCACAGCGCGTAATGCTATTAATTATACGGGAACGCAGATAAAAATTTAATCCAAATGGAAGTTAAACCTACCGCTGCTTTTATCTACAGTACTGCATTTGGAAATAAACCCCCGGGAAAGTCGCCCATCTTTTCGTTTATTACAATTTGCAGTAGGTCAGCCTGAGCCAAGTCATCGTGGCTTGTTCAGTAAACTGGGATTAAAACCAACCCGCAGGATGTGCTAATATTCTATCTCGGTCTGATTTAGTGTATGTCTTTAAGAAGAGACAATATCGGTTAAGGCCGATCCTGATATTCTTTTAAAAATTGGAAGCAGATTTTTTAAAAATAAAAAATAAAAAAAATAAAGGGTTGAAAAATATTAATACCTAATAGAGGAATATTTTTTAAAAAATAATTTTATTAAGTTTCTATATACAAAAAAACAGTCAAAACATACAAAGAAAAAAGAAAGAAAAATGAAAGAAAGTAGACAAAAAAATCAGCGTATAAACTTTTAAAACATATAAAGCGTTCAGTTTCCGGGGCGTTTGATATATGCACATACATCATTATTTGCTTATCATCAATTAATATTACATACATTCACTACAAGCATATATTTATTTGTTATATAGAAGAAATAATTTGTCAACCATATTGTTGACTATCCCTATCAAGCGACCTAATATTGAGTATTTCTATCTAGTGTGTGGAATTGTGTGTTTGTTTTCTTTAGTTCTATATACTATATTGTATTTATTTTGGATATTTGTGAGGAAGGTAAGAATTCGTTTTTAGGGGTTTTATGTCCCATCGATTTGTGGTGCAGTGTTTCTGTATTTTCATTTTATTTGCGTACGAGAGGAAGGAGTGTCTAGATTTGCTTTTCCTTTAGAATTTTTATGTATTTTTTTTTTCTGTTTGAGCCATTTGTGCCAATTTCCCCATATTTTGTAAAATTCAGATTTCTCTTTTTCCTGTACGGTAATCCCTCGTTTTTCACAGGGGATAGAAACATAGAAACATAGAAGACTGACGGCAGAAAAAGACCTCATGGTCCATCTAGTCTGCCCTTATACTATTTCCTGTATTTTATCTTACAATGGATATATGTTTATCCCAGGCATGTTTAAATTCGGTTACTGTAGATTTACCAACCACGTCTGCTGGAAGTTTGTTCCAAGGACCTACTACTCTTTCAGTAAAATAATATTTTCTCATGTTGCCTTTGATCTTTCCCCCAACTAACTTCAGATTGTGTCCCCTTGTTCTTGTGTTCACTTTCCTATTAAAAACACTTCCCTCCTGAACCCTATTTAACCCTTTAACATATTTAAATGTTTCGATCATGTCCCCCCTTTTCCTTCTGTCCTCCAGACTATACAGATTGAGTTCATTAAGTCTTTCCTGATACGTTTTATGCTTAAGACCTTCCACCATTCTTGTAGCCCGTCTTTGGACCCGTTCAATTTTGTCAATATCTTTTTGTAGGTGAGGTCTCCAGAACTGAACACAGTACTCCAAATGTGGTCTCACCAGCGCTCTATATAAGGGGATCACAATCTCCCTCTTCCTGCTTGTTATACCTCTAGCTATGCAGCCAAGCATCCTACTTGCCTTTCCTACCGCCCGACCACACTGCTCACCCATTTTGAGACTGTCAGAAATCACTACCCCTAAATCCTTCTCTTCTGAAGTTTTTGCTAACACAGAACTGCCAATACAATACTCAGATTGAGGATTCCTTTTCCCCAAGTGCATTATTTTACATTTGGAAACATTAAACTGCAGTTTCCATTGCGTTCCAAGACCTCCACCCCCCCCCTCGTGAAAAATGAATTTCCGTGAAGTAGAGGAAAGATAGTTTTTTATGTATTTAACGAGTATTTGGACTTTAAAAAAAAAAACCTTTGCATTAAACAGTAATTCTAATGCAGTTTAATGTTTCCAAATGTAAAACAATGCACTTGGGGAAAAGGAATCCTCAATCTGAGTATTGTATTGGCAGTTCTGTGTTAGCAAAAACTTCAGAAGAAAAGGATTTAGGGGTAGTGATTTCTGACAGTCTCAAAATGGGTGAACAGTGCAGTCAGGCGGTAGGGAAAGCAAGTAGGATGCTTGGCTGCATAGCTAGAGGTATAACAAGCAGGAAGAGGGAGATTATGATCCCGCTATATAGAGTGCTGGTGAGACCCCATTTGGAATACTGTGTTCAGTTATGGAGACTTCACCTACAAAAAGATATTGACAAAATTGAACGGGTCCAAAGACGGGCTACAAGAATGGTGGAAGGTCTTAAGCATAAAACGTATCAGGAAAGACTTGATGAACTCAATCTGTATAGTCTGGAGGACAGAAGGAAAAGGGGGGACATGATCGAAACATTTAAATATGTTAAAGGGTTAAAGAAAGTCCAGGAGGGAAGTGTTTTTAATAGGAAAGCGAACACAAGAACAAGGGAACACAATCTGAAGTTAGTTGGGGGAAAGATCAAAAGGAAAATGAGAAAATATTATATTACTGAAAGAGTAGTAGATCCTTGGAACAAACTTCCAGCAGACGTGGTAGATAAATCCACAGTAACTGAATCTAAACATGCCTGGGATAAACATAGATCCATCCTAAGATAGAATACAGGAAATAGTATAAGGGCAGACTAGATGGACCATGAGGTCTTTTTCTGCCGTCAGGCTTCTATGTTTCTATGTTTCTATAATGTTTCTCAGCTGGAACTACATGTGATATCCTACCAGTTTCTTTAATAGAGTACAGTAGTACCGCAGAAGCATTTTATGGATTTTTAATGTATTTAAATTTTTTATTGGATTTAATGCATTTAAGCCCCCTTTGAAAACCTGTGAAGTAGAAAATCCGCAAAAGATGAACCGTGAAGTGTTCTGCCGGGCTCTCTGGTAGGAGCCTCCCGAAAATTCAAGGGTATAAATTTCAGACACACACACACACGTTTGAAAATTCAAAACAATATTCTTTATCACAAAATTCAAAATAAACAAAGCACTCTTTTTGTATTGCAAAGAGCACTCTTCCCAAAACAACTGGGTAGTCTGTACAATTTCCCTTAAGCAGTCATTAAGTACTTAGCTAGCAGCTGTGAAGAAACTTCACACCCCTTCTTCTTCCAACAAAGTGAGACACACACACACACACACATTGCTCTGCTTTGGTTTCAAAGGCGTGAAAAAACAACAAAGTCCAGCAACACAAGATTCCTGACGAACTCCGATCAGATATTTTTCCACAACGGCCAAACCCACATGCTGCTATTTATAGCAGCAACCCTAATTACTGGAGCCCCACCCAAACACAGGTGGCCTCCCTTATTTCCTGTAATATGTTCTTACTTGGTCTCTTCTACGCATAACCCGCGCTTGCGTGGGTTTCAAGTTTTATTGGATTTATATGCCGCCCCTCTCCGAAAACTCGGGGCGGCTAACAACAATCATAAACAATGTACAATAAAATCCAATACTAAAAGCAAATTAAAACCCCTTAATATATAAAAACCAAACATACATACAAGCATACCATATATACAGTTGTAACGGCCTAGGGGGAGAAAAAGTCTTAATTCTCCCATGCCTGGCGGCAGAAGTGGGTTTTAAGTCATCATCTGAAGCTAATAGAAGATAACGAAGATTGACTGCCTGGGCTGTGTGCCAAGCCCCCCTCTGCCGAGTCACTCCCACCTTCTTCTTCGTCCGAGGAAACTAAACTCTGATCTGATTCTGTCGGCAATAACACAGGCCTGTGACATGTTGAATTTTCCCCTGCATCCACCTCCCCATTCCCTGGGGCAGGAGCTGGGCCAGAGCCAACCACAACACGAAGTAGCGAGGGATTCCTGTAATTCCAAAGTCATTTTGGTCATTTCTGCAAACTGGAGGACCTACTAATAGAGGAATATTTTGAGTTCACGTCAGATGGTTTTGAGTTTGCGACTCTTCCGGCGTCTCCCATTGGGATCGTAAATTGAGGACTGTCTACATGCAAATTGGAGGGAGGGGGAAATTATTATTTTTTTTTTAAAAAACCCAAGATGTTTTCCTCCAACTCCCCAAGCGAAGAGAATAAACATGGTCCCTAAAGAGACCAGGTTTTATTTCTAGCCGTTTCTCTCTTTCTCTCTCTCTGCAAATTCCTTGGAAAATTCGCTTTGTTGTTTTCCTGCAGCCCAAAAAACTCCAGCCAATCGAGGAATATTCCTCGGGCTGTCGCTTCCCCTCCCTCCTCCCCCCTTTTTGGGAAATGCACCGCTTTTATTTCATTTCATTTTTTAAAAAAGAAAAAGGAGGGGGAGGAAGAGGAAGAATGACATCTTTAGTTAGCCTCCGTTCCAGCTGCCGGAAACGTGGCAGATTAAACATTAAATCGGAGGCGGGCAAGAAAAAATATTCCTTCGGAGGTTGGAAGATATTTCTGTTTCTACCCCCCCCCCCTTGAGACTGAGTGAGAAGAAGGCAAGGCAAAAATGCAGAAACGATGAGAAATGTTATTTCATGAATAAGGATTTTAAGGTGGTTTGTTTTCGTATTGTATTTACTATATTATTATATATAATGTATATATATATATAATGTATGTGTGTGGATGGATGGATAGATAGATAGATAGATAGATAGATAGATAGATAGATAGATAGATGAGAAGTAGGTAGGTAGATGGATGGATAGATAGGTAGGTAGGTAGGTAGGTAGATAGATAGATAGATAGATAGATAGATAGATAGATAGATAGATAGGTGAGAAGTAGGTAGGTAGATGGATAGGTAGGTAGGTAGGTAGGTAGATAGATAGATAGATAGATAGATAGATAGATAGATAGATAGATAGATAGATGAGAAGTAGGTAGGTAGATGGATGGATAGGTAGGTAGGTAGGTAGGTAGATAGGTAGAAAAATAGATAGATAGATAGATAGATAGATAGATAGATAGATAGATAGATAGATAGATGATAGATAGATAGATGAGAAGTAGGTAGGTAGATGGATGGATAGGTAGGTAGGTAGATAGAAAGATAGAGAGAGAGAGAGAGACAGACAGACAGACAGACAGAGACAGAGAGAGACAGAGATATTAGGTAGGTAGGTAGATAGGTAGGCATCTTGGTAGACAGATAGGCAGGCAGGCAGGCAGATAGACAGACAGATTAAGATGATAGATATGGATGGATGGATAATAGAAGATGAATAACAGATGGTAGATTGATAGAGAGAGATTTGAGAGAGAGAGAGAAAGATAGGTAGGTAGGTAGGTAGGTAGATAGATAGATAGATAGATAGATAGATAGATAGATAGATAGATAGATAGATAGATAGATAGATAGATAATGGAAGAGAGAGAGAGATAATACGCAGGCAGGCAGGCAGATAGATAATAGACATGGATGGATGGATAACAAAGGATAGAGAGAGAGAGAGGTAGATAGATAGATAGATAGATAGATAGATAGATAGATAGATAGATAGATAGATAGTTTTAGAGATAGATAAATGATAGATAAAAAGAGATACATACATATGTACATACGTTTTATTTTATGTGAAATGTTAATTTAATCCATAAGCATTCACTGCTTAAAATAAATATACTGAATATACTTGATGTTTGGAAGAGGAGGAGTGCAAATATGGATTTGCAATTTGGAGGTCACAACCTGTAAAAAAGAAGCCATGAGGAATGAGCAGGAAAACTCAAAAAGTTTTTTGGATTGTCTGTTTTTCTCCCAAAATAAATTTTGAAAAAACAAAACAAAACAATAAAACGCAAATGAAACAAAATTCTATTAATTCAAACCAAACACGATAAATGTGAAACGCATCGCATTAAATCGGAGTGGTTCTCTTTTTTCCAGAAACATGGCCCACCGCACGACGTCCCTCCAACCCAGCTTGGCGGTGCACTGGTGCGGTACGCCCCCTCCTCTGACCCACCCCTGATGGCGCCGCGCCTCCGGTAGGATGCCTCTCCTGCCCGCCTTCTTCCTGGTTCGCCATCCTCGCCTGGTCTCCCCAGCTGGCGGGCGCACCGCCCTCCGTCATGAACCACGAGCGGAGCCTCCACAACAACGCGGTGGCCTGGCTGGTGTGCTCGGGCCTGGCGGTGTTGGCCAACGCTTGGGGCATCTTGAGCGTCAGCGCCAAGCAGAAGAAATGGAAGCCGCTGGAGTTCCTCCTCTGCACGCTGGCGGGCACCCACATCCTCAACATCGCCGTCCCCATCACCATGTACTCGGTCATCCAGCTGCGCCAGCGCCACTCGGACTACGAGTGGAGCGAGGGCCTCTGCAAAGTCTTCGTCTCCACCTTCTACACCTTGACGCTGGCTACCTGCTTCTCCATCACCTCACTGTCCTATCACCGGATGTGGATGGTCCGTTGGCCGGTTAACTACAGGTGGGATCGCAGGGCGGGAGTTGGGGGGGTTGGGAAAAAGGAGGAGGAGGCCACCTTGAGCTCCCTAACAAAATGGCGGGATGCAGATCGAACGAATTGAGTAGGAAGAAAGTTCATGAGATCAATCTGCCTGTCCTTCAGTTGTATCATCAATTTGCTGAACTGTGATCTGTACTTTCATCCATTCATCTCTCCATTTCTCCATCCATCCATTTCATCTGTCCTTCTCTCCATCCATACAACTCTTCAAACCTTAATCTGTCCATCCATCCATCTATCCGTTCAACTCATCCATTTATCTGCCTATCCATCTAACCCTCCATCCTTTCATCTGTTCATCCATTAATCTGCCCATCCATCCATCCATTCACTTATCCATTTATGTCTATCTATCCATCCATCTTTTCATCTGTCCACCCATCCATTTCTCCATTCATCTATCCATTCATTCATCTATGTATCCATTAATCTGTCCATCCATCTATTCATCCACTGGTCCATTTATCTATCCATCTATCTCTCCATCCTTTCATCTGTCCATCCATTCATTTGACCTACCATCCATTTCATAAAACCTTCATCTGTCCATCCATTAATCCATGTCTCCATTTGTCTTTCCATCCATCTATTCATTCATTAATCTTTTCATCCATTAATCTGTCCATCCGTCCGTCCATCCATCGGACTCCCTGAATTCCTTAGTCAGTCATACCAGTTTTATTTATTTATTTTTTATTTATTGCAGAGGAAAGGACCATAAGAAACAAGCAGCCATATAATGGGGATTTAATAATTTAATTTAATTTAATTTAATTAGTTTATCTTATCTTTAAGCCGCCCAACTCCTTGTGGATTTTGGGCAGTGTACAGAGCAATACAAGGTATTACAAAGTTTGCCTAGCCTGACCTAACCAATAGGGAATCCTGCCCAATCTTAAAATGGGGGGGTGTCTTTTGCCTTCTTGCAGATTAAGCAATACCAAGAAACAAGCGGTCCACACGGTGATGGGCATCTGGATGGTCTCCTTCATCCTCTCCACGCTGCCCGCCGTGGGCTGGCATGACACCACCGAGAGGTTCTACGCCAGCAACTGCGGCTTCATCGTCACGGAAATCGGCCTGGGCTTCGGGGTCTGCTTCCTACTCCTCATCAGCGGCAGCGTGGTCATGGGCGTGGTCTGCGTGGCCGTGGCCCTCTTCCAGACCTTCTCCATCCAGGCGGGCAACAACGTGGACAAGAACAAGTTCAACGTCCCCACCATCGTGGTGGAGGACGCCCAGGGCAAGCGCCGCTCCTCCATCGACGGATCCGAGCCCGTCAAGACCTCGCTCCAGATCACGTACCTCATCGCCGGCATCGTTTTCCTCTACGATTTCCTGATGGGGTTTCCCGTCTTGGTAAAAAAAATCGGTGGTGCAAGTGGGATGGTGGCTGTGGTTGATGACAGTCTAATGTAGGGTGGGGTTATTTGGACATGGTTATCGGTGGCCCAAGCAGGAAAAAAAATATCCTGACAAAGAGACACAAGATAGATGGATGGATGGATGCATGGTCAGATGGATGGACAGACTGATGGATAGGAAGGAAGGAAGGAAGGAAGGAGAGATGATAGATTAGATAGATGAGAGAGATGGATGGATAGATAGATAGATAGATAGATAGATAGATAGATAGATAGATAGATAGATAGATGATAGAATAGAGAGAGATAGAATAGAGATAGAATAGAGAGAGATGTGATTGATTAGATAGATGATAGATTAGATAGATAGATAGATAGATAGATAGATAGATAGATAGATAGATAGATAGATAGATAGATAGACAGACACACAGACAGACAGACAGACAGACAAAACAGACATGATAGAATAGATAATAACAATACAGAGAGATAATATAAGATGATAGAATAAGTAGATGATGGATGGATGGATGGATGGATAGAGATACATTGATACATTGATACATTGATAGATACATAGAGATAATAGAGAGAGATGATAGATTAGATAGATGATAGATTCAATAGATAGAAAAATGATGACTGATAGATGATGGATGGATGGATAAGATACATTGATAGATACATAGATAGAGAGAAATGATAGATTAGATAGATGATACATTCTATAGATAGACAAATGATAACTGATAGATGATGGATGGAGAGATAGATATAGTTATAGCTGAGAGGGAGAGATGGATAGATAGGTGGAATAGAAGTTTTCCCTCCTCTTCAGGTGGTGAGTTTTGCCAGCCTGAAGTCGGATGTGGCCTACGACTGGATGGTCCTGTGTGTCGTTTGGTGCTCCGTGGCCCAGTCGCTTCTCCTACCCGTCTTCCTTTGGGCCTGCGACCGCTACCGGGCCGATGTCCGCTCGGTCTGGGAGAAGTGTGTGGCTATCATGTCCAATGATGATGGTGGGGAAGGTGAGTGTGCTGTACCACCAGTAGAGGTAGCTCAGCTACCCCTCAGTCCATGCACTCCCAGCTTTCGCTCCTTTTTTAGTGGCGCGGAAGGCGTGCGGGAATCCCCTCTGGCTACAGCAAGACCTCAGTGTATTTTCAGACTTGCAAGGTTGTTGCTGTGATACATGGGAAGGCTTTTTGGAGATAGGGAAAAGCGACACATTCCTGGAGGCGTCTGTAATATGGCAAATGATTTAGCTTTATTAGATAAGTGGTCAAAGCAATGGAAACTGCAGCTTAATGTTTCCAAATGTAAAACAATGCACTTGGGGAAAAGGAATCCTCCATCTGAGTCTTGTATTGGCAGTTAGCAAAATCTTCAGAAGACAAAGATTGAGGGGTCGTGATTTCTGACAGTCTCCAAATGGGGGAACAGTGTGGTCAAGCTGTAGGGAAATCAAGTGGAATGCTTGGCTGCATAGCTAGAGGTATAACAAGCAGGAAGAGGGAGATTGTGATCGCTCTGTATAGAGTGCTTGTGAGACCCCATTTGGAATGATATTGTGTCCAATTCTGGAGACCTCACCTATAAAAAGAAATGGATCAAACTGAACCGGTCCAAAGATGGGCTACAAAAATGGTGGAAGGTCTTAAGCATAAAACCGATCAGGAAAGACTTCATGAACTCCATCTGTCTAGTCTGGAGGACAGAAGGGAAAGGGGGGACATGATCGAAACATTGAAATATGTTAAAGGTTCAGGAGGGAAGTGTTTTTAATAGGAAGGTGAACCCAAGAAAAAGGGGGCACAATCTGAGGTGAGTTGGGGGAAAGATCAGAAGCAAGGTGAGAAAATATTATTTGACTGAAAGAAGAGTAGATGCTTGGAACAAACTCCCAGCAGACGTGGTTGGTCAATCCACAGAAACTGAATTTAAACATGCCTGGGATAAAGATAGATCCATCCTAAGATAAAATACGGGAAATAGTATAAGGGCAGACTAGGTGGACCAGGAGGTCTTTTTCTGCCGTCAATCTTCCATGTTTCTACAACACAGCCCAAGGGAAGGTGTCAGATAAGAGCCAGATAAGCCCTCAGCTGCATAACCAGTGGATAAAACCGCTTCAGAAAGAACCCTCCCTACCTTCTCCAACTGTAAAGGCAACGGCGGAAGAATTGTACTTTCAGACTTGCATAGTTCTGGTTGTGGGAACTAGGAAGATGTAGCACCGGTTCTCATTGTTTCTCTCCTGTCCCTCTCTTGTCTACCGGGACCAAAGAGGCCACGTTAGACCGGCCGATACCCACAGATCCGACGTACTCGCAAGCCTATCCCGAGGGCCTCTCCGGCAATGTTCTCACGGTGGACCAGGTCGCCAGCTATGACCTGTCAGCCCTGGAGAGGGGGATCCCTCAGGTCTACGCCACAAAGCCTGTCCCGGAAGACAAAATGCAGTATCTCCAGGTGAGCAGGTTGTAGTCGGGAACGATGGGGAGATGCCGCCAAGGTTTGGTCTCGCGTGTGCTAAAAGGAAGCCCATTCCAATTAGCAATAATTGCGCCTCGGATAAACCTCATTGGTAGTGATGGGCGAACTGAACCCGCACAATTCGGGTCCGTACCGAATTGTGCGGTGTTCGGTATGCCGAACACAAACCCAAAATTTTTCCAAAGTTCGGCACTCAGAGCTTTGACGTCACCGTCAGGTTGCCAAGGACGCCAAGGTGATCATTTCCTGGATTCCATGGGATCCAGGAAGTGATCACCTTGGCGTCCTTAGCAACCTGCCGGTGATGTCAAAGCTCCGCCTCCTTAATCTCTTCATGGGAGGGATTCCCCGTTCGGGTTCGGTTCGGGTTCAGCCGAATTTTGGGTAAAATTTGGCCGAACTTGCCGAACCCGAACACCGTTGGGTTCACCCATCACTACTCATTGGCTACGATGCTGCCACTGCGCAAAGTTATAATTACAGCACAGGTGGCCAGATTCTGCGCAGCAGCAGCGGGAATTCATCGCAAATATGTGCCTTCATCATAATGAGACATGCATATGTACGTATGTGTGTATATGTATATACATGTGTATATACATATACATGTATATACACAATATGAACAAGCGGGATGATACCTCCCGCCTAGCAGACATCTGGAAACCAGCCCTCATTAACAAACATGTCCCAGCCATACAAACTGAAACCAGACTCAGAACAACACAGGACACTACCAACAATCACCTCCACCAAACCCACACTCGCCCTACAGACCAAATACAACCACCACCCAGAAGTCAAACTACAGCAGTGCTCCCAACTGTTGCAGCCCCCTCTGACTTGCACACAAAGCAAACCGACAAACACCATAAACACAGGACCAGACCACAAACTCGCAGCCAAGCAAAAATTGTTACACCCCAGACACACATTACAAAACAGCTAAGTAGCCTGCAAGCTCCAACTACTCAGGATATAACCCCCAATCCACAAACATCAACTAATCAGCATACATCAATTACATCAACGACCCCAGGTGTTACCCCACTGACTCACCAGGAAGTTTCAACACAGCTTGCAGCTGCTGAGCCATCAAACCACACCCACCCACCGGTATTTATAGAGGGAAGGCAGCTCAGGTCTTGCTGTGTTCGCCCTAGAACAAGGACAGAAGCGCCAGCCTGAAGATGACGAGTGGGACCTCATTGAAACGTCGCCAGAAATCTCTAAATTCTACATGGGAAGAAACCCAAATATGCCAAGACCTTCATACCTGTACCTGTGAAAATCTACGAAAACAAATATCGCTCCCCCAAAAGCTTTGTATCTTGCCCCAAATCCCTCCAAAAATCGCTCTCCCAAAGGCTTCATTTCTTGCCCCAAATCTCTCCAAAAATCGCTCCCCCAAAAGCTTCCCATGCCAGCTAAATCGAGGTCCTAACAAAGGCAAATGGAGTGAAGAAAGGCAGCAAGAAGAAACGAGGCATTTTGAAAGGAGAGGTGAGTTTGGAAGACTTTGGAAGTGATTTGGGGTGGCTTAGGAAGCTTTTGGGGGAGCAATTTTTGGAGAGATTTGGGGCAAGATAGGAAGCTCTTGGGGGAGCGATTTTTGGAGAGATTTGGGGCAAGAAATGAAGCTTTTGGGAGATTGATTGGAAGATCGCATTATTTGCTTTTACATTGATTCCTATGGGAAACAATGTTTCGTCTTACGAACTTTTCACCTTACGAACCTCGTTTCGGAACCAATTAAATTCGTAAGTCAAGGTATTACTGTGTGTGTGTGTGTGTGTGTGTATATGTATATATATATATGTCACATGTTTAAGCTGAATTTGAAAATTAAGGGAGACTAGGATAGATCTATTTCGGCCTTATTTTGGCCTCATCAGCTAGCCATATATATATGTATGTATGTGTGTGTATGTATGTATGTATGTATGTATGTATGTATGTATATGTGGGTATGTGTGTGTATGTATGTATGTATACCATTTGTGGCCTGTGACAATTTGGGGAGGAAATCCATTGTTTCTAATCCTCCATGTAACGACAGTGCTCGGACAATATTGGAAAAAGGGAAATTTGCCTATTGAGGAAGAGATATGTTGAGAGAATGTTGAGTGAAGGATTGTTTTTTATGCTTTTTGGGGTTTTAGGTTTTTAATTAATTAATTGGATCCTAGACATTGTATATTGTTTATTACATGTTTGTGAGCTGCCCGGAGTGCTCGGAGAGGGGCAGCATAGAAGTACAATTAGTAAATAATAAATAAATATAATTGAAAAAATTACATTGTGTGCAGAAATGGATAGTTAAACTAAAAAAATTAAAAATATAGATGAGCAAGAGTAGGTTTTATGATTGGATAGAAAAAAATAAAATTAGAGGGTTAATAAATGTTAGATAATTTGGGCAGTAAATGTCAGAGGATCGGTCACAAAAGGGAAACAAAGAAAAAGAGATACCACAATAAGATCTTTGCAAAAACTTGATGTATACAGTGAACCCTCGATTATCGCGAGGGTTCCGTTCCAGGACCCCACGCGACAATCGATTATTCGCGAAGTAGCGGCGCGGAAGTAAAAACACCATCTGCGCGTGCGCAGATGGTGTTTTTGCTTCTGCCGCCCGCCCTTCGCCCGCCCACCCCGTTGCTCGCGCAACGGCTTCCCTGGGTGCCCGCTCGCTTGGGAACATCCCAGCTTCGCTCCCCAGCTGGGAAGCGGATCTAGGGAGTCCCCACCGCGCGCGCGTTGCTGGGGAAAACGCGCGCGCTTGGGAACATCCCAGCTTCGCTCCCCAGCTGGGAAGCGGATCTAGGGAGTCCCCACCGCGCGCGCGTTGCTGGGGAAAGCGCGCGCGCTTGGGAACATCCCAGCTTCGCTCCCCAGCTGGGAAGCGGATCTAGGGAGTCCCCACCCCGCGCGCGTTGCTGGGGAAAGCGCGCGCGCTTGGGAACATCCCAGCTTCGCTCCCCAGCTGGGAAGCGGATCTAGGGAGTCCCCAAGCGCGCGCGCTTTCCCCAGCAACGCGCGCGCGGTGGGGACTCCCTAGATCCGCTTCCCAGCTGGGGAGCGGAGCTAGGCTGCCCCAAGCTCGCGCGCGCCGCCCGCCCGCCCACGCTGTTGCCGGCTCCGCTTCCCAGCTGGGAAGCGGAGCTAGGGTGCCCCAAGCTCGCGCTCCAGCCCACCGCCGCTGGGGTCTTACCGGGGCAAGAGGGGGAAGACCCAGGGAAGCCTCTGCCCGGCGGGGAAACTCCACCATCTACGCATGCGTGGAAGGGCACGCATGCGCAGATGGTGGAGTTTACTTCCGGGTTGCAAACTAGCGAAATAGCCCTTTCGCGATCCTTGAGGACGCGAAACTCGAGGGTTCACTGTATTATGTAAATACAATCCATGTAATAGTAAACATTAGAATTGTACTACAGCCACGTCACAAATTGTCCAACTTTTATTTCAACGGTTTGTGTGTGTGTGTGTGTGTTGTTTGTATTTTGTGTGTTTAAATAAAGTCTATTTTAAAAAAGAGAGAGAGAGAGATCGGATCCAAATTTCCATCAGGCAGACTCCAGGCCAAATATTTAAATTTTAAATAAATACATAAAACGATGGTCTTTCTTGCTCTGCTCCCCTGCAGGTCCCTCTGACCAGGCGTTTCTCGCACGACGAAACAGAGATTTGGACCACCAGCCAGATTTCGGCCTACTTCCAGCAGTGGGTGGCGGGAGAGGATATCACCGCTGAGCTGGCCAGCCTGCTGCTCCCTCAGCCTCGATACGACCGGCGGAGGACCAGCGGCCTCTCCTACCAGGAGGAAAGGCATCCGCACCGCAAGCGCCGGAAGTCCGCCGAGAGCCCGTTGTCCCTCAAGCCCTTCTCGTACGAAGACATCCACCGACAGGGAGGCTACAAGTGCTTTAGCAAAGAGGACGTGATGGATTTCACCGACGACCCCCGACCTACGCCGAGAAGACCGCCGGTGCGCTCGGCCTCTGTCTCTCTCCTCCCGGATGCCTTTCCATCACGTTCAACCGCTGCGGTTCTCCGGGACTTCCCTTTGACCACTTTCGAACGAGAGCCTCAAGTTTTACGGAGCATCTCGGTTCAGGGACGAGGGAGTTCTCTGACAGTACCAATTCCTCTCCCGGCCCAAGAGGACACTCGGATCCTCTTCCCGAAAGGCAGCTTGGACATGCCTTGCCACGAACGGATCCATGTGGAACTCTGCGAGAGTCCCAGCACGGAAGATTGTCGGATGATCCGGAGTTGCTCCAAGACGGAATGTTTCCGGACAGGTTTGAGTCCTTCCTGGAGAGGCCAAGACGATCTTCAGAAAAACGGAAGCAAAGGAAGCACAAGCAGTTTCTTGAGCTCGCCTTCGGCCTCCTCGGGATACGTCACGTTTCACTCGGATTCGATTAGCTCGGCCTCGTAAACGCCGGAGTAGCCGGAATCACTTCGTACGAGTTATCTTCGACAACAGCCGTCGCAGCCAACTTGTCGTGGGACAACCTCAGGACAATTCAACCCTGCGTCTAGCATTCCGCTCAGTTATGATCGTTGGCCACGTTTTTGTCAACAAAAAAATAATTTTGTAACTCGTATTTCTGCAACGACTTCCTTTTTTGTTACTACGGGCCACGGTTCCGTCGAAACGAACTTTGTATCTGTTGAATTGTCCCGTGGTGAGCCGTCTGCAGCGAGTGGTCACGTTTCAGCTTCCAGGTTCGTTTCTGGCTCGACGGGATTTCCTCCAAGTTGCGGTCTGGATTTGGTAACACGGGAACTGGACAAAGAACCAAAGAACCTTCACCTCGTCTCTCGTCCTGGTGGCCAAAAGCAGGCAAGAGAGAGAGAGAGAGAGAGGCGTTAAGCAACCTTGTAAGAGAAGCACTTCGAATCCAGACGGGTCCAATTTCAGCTCGGGGCGAGAGAGGAGGATCCATTCTCCTCTCTTCCTTTTCTACCGCAAGAACCCCAAGAGTCCAAAATTGATTTTGGAGGGGGGTTTTTTGTTTTGTTTTGATTCCTTTTTCTAATCATCTCGCGTCTTCTCCGAGAACTTTTTTAGGTAGATGTTAATTGTGCATGTCTTTGGGTACCGATCCTTCTCTCTCGGAGCACAGCCGCGAGAGGAAGCTGTTGCCAAAAAGAGCCGGAATTTCCCTTCCAAAAAAAATAACAACCCCTGGGTACGATAGGCATTGCAACTTTTTCAGTCCGCGTTCTACATTCCAAGAGGCCTCTCCTGTCAAGCGATGAGGGGGCGGGTTGGCGGGTGAGGCCCGTGCATCGCGTCACCTCCACGGAGTCCGTTATTTTCGAACGGGGTCACATGCATGGGGTCCGTTATTCTGGAATAGTGCCGCGTTTATGCGCTCCGTTATTTCCGAACGTCAGTTGTGCGGAGTCTGTTATTTCAGAATAGCGCCAGCGCTGAGACCGGGATAAATTCTTTGTTTGCTAACAAGATGGATGGTTTCCTCTTCCTCTCAGGAGCAAAACTTTAAGTCCGATCCAAGAAAAAATCAGTTGGGGGGATTTGTTCCCCAGCCCCCTAAGCCAACAAAACTCACCACCCTACCTCCTGTCCAGTGCCAAAGCCTCACCCCACATCCTGCATGGAGCCACAGCCCCATAACCTCCCCCGAGGCTGATCTATAGGATACTGAAACGGGCAAGGAAGAGGAGGAGGAAGGTCGTGCGAAAAATTGCAGCTTTCCTTTTTTGCAGCAATGCCTGACCCATAACTGGTGGGGTTGTTACTCTATATAATTGGGGGGAGGGGGGAGAAGAATGCATGGATCACATTAGATCCAGTTTTGAAGGGGAACTTTTTAGGGCTGTCGAGGTTCCTTACTGTATATTAGGGGGACACAAAATTTACTTTTTTCTCCTCTGTCATGAGTCCTTCCTTGTCTCGCGCACTTTCTTCTCCCATGTTGGGGGTGTGCAGGAAACCCCATTTCCCCCCCCCATCCACCAGATGTTTTAACATCTGATCAGTTCAGCGCAGGCCAAGGGAACGGATTTTTCTGCCCGAATCCAGGTAGGTATTTGCATGTTGTTTGATTGAAAATACAAATGGGTTGGGAAGAAGAAAACGAGCATTTGGAGAGAAAGGGAGAGTAGAGAGCAATGGTTGCTAATATTATAACGAGACCTTTGCATTTTTTTCATTTTAATTTGCGTGGCTGTCCTAAATGAAGGGGGGATCTGCCCCCCCCCCCAAACGTCCGCTTTTGGTCTGAAGTGGCCCCCCTCTCTCTAGGGTTGGGAAACACATGATTTTTCTTTTTTCTTTTTTTTTTGAAAATCTCTTTATTAAATTTTCCTACGTCATTCCGATCACACATTATTTTGGATTACAGATTATACATGATCTCTATTAACATTCTAACAATAAATTTTGACCAGTTTCATTTCATTATATACATTGTATTTCATATTTTTAGATTCTAAAATCTATTACGTTCAGTAATTTTACATGGTAACTGTAGGTCTTTTCAATTGTACTGTTGTTTTATATTGTGTTGCTTTTATATTTTCTTTTGAACCCATTCATACCATTTTTGCCAAGTTCTTTTTGATTCTATGACTTTATTTCCCTTAATTGAATTCGTGAGTTCATCCATCTCCACACAGGCATATATTTTATCAATAATTAAATCTTCCGTTGGTATCTGATCACTTTTCCAAAGTTGAGCTATTGCAATTCTCGTGGCGGTGTTTATATGAGTTGTGAGGAGCGTTGTTTGTTTTGAATAGTGTTTTCTCCAAACTCCTAAAAGCATAGCTTCCGGTGTGAGTTCTATTTCCTCTTTCGTAATCTCTGAGAGCCAAGTATGAGTTATTTTCCAAATTTTTTGTATCATGGGGCAAGACCACCACATATGGAAAAACGTACCTCTTTCATTTTCACACTTCCAACAAGTGTCTGATAACGTTGGGTAAATCCTTGCTAATCCAGGTAGGTATTTTCATGTTGTTTGATTGAAAATAAAAATGGGTTGGGAAGAAGAAAACGAGCGTTTGGAGAGAAAGGGAGAGTAGAGAGCAATGGTTGCTAATATTATAACGAGACCTTCGCATTTTTTTCATTTTAATTTGTGTGGCTGTCCTGAATGAAGGGGTGATCTGCCCCCCCCAAACGTCCACTTTTGGTCTGAAGTGCCCCCCTCTCTCTAGGATTGGGAAACACATCACTTTTCTGAATTTTCTACCGCGCAATTCGCAACAAGTGCCACCACCAGGCTAGGGGCCCTCGTCGCCAGTGCTACTGGTGCACTCCTGGGCAGGCGCATGCTTATTGCCGCAAGATTCGGTTTCCGGGCATGCACCGGAAGCGAGAGACAGATTTCGGTGATTTTCGCACAAAGAGAGATCGGAGAGATTTCGGCGATTTTCGCACGAAAACCAGCGAACTCTCATGCGCACGAGCATCCTCGTGAGAGATTTTGCTCCCGGCGCATGCACAGAAACCGAATCTCACGCGGTCATGCAACGGATGTGGAGATTAGTGCGCCTCTCTATTTCCAATACCACATTACAGTGTGCACCTAGTAGTAGGTGCAAACCTACTACTGTCCTCCACCATGAGTTCAGGCTTAGTTGGCTATGTTGGACAAGAAGGAAGATTCCCATTTTTTAGACATTTGTGCTGAGGTTATGGTGGTCTTGAGAAGCCTACCCTGCTCCCCCCCCCCAAAAAAAATCCAGTTTACAAATTTTTTAAAAACCCAAAACAATTTTTATTTTGGGCTTCTTCGACTCCCAGGAAGCCCTAAAACCAAGCGGAGTTTCCCGATGGGATTCTATGAAGCGGATCACCAAACTGCAGATAAGTGGGAATTTACAAAAGAAAGAAAAATATCTAAACGAAGGCAATAAGATATTTTTTTCTACTCCGAAAGCACATTTTATCTAAAGTGGGTGTCGTATCCGTGCCAAAATCTAGACAAATTGTGCCATTTCTATTGTTAGGGCTTTTTTTTTTTAAAAAAAATTATTTTTAAAAATCACACTTTTCCCCTGGCATATAACCCCTAAGCCTGGTTACCTTTCTCTCTGAGTATCCAAAGCCTTGAATTACGACCAATTCAAAAATCAGCGTCCTCATTTCCGCTCCCTAAAAGCAAAAATTAAACATTAAAAAAGGCAGAACAAGGCTAGATTTAAAAACCAAATTTAATTCTGTTTTCCATAGCTCGGAATGGCATCTGAACTTTATGTGGGTTTGCCTATCTCAATTTTGCAAGTTTCAAATGGGTGAATTTCCAACTCCAAGAATTTTCCCAGACAGCCACACTCATTTTCACCCACTCCCTTCCCAGAAAAATAATCCTAGGAGAGACTGTAGTGGAAGGGATTATAAGAGAGTAATGGTTTTGCTGGGGAATTCTGGAAGTCGAAGTCCACTCTTGTGCAGCCATCAAGTTTAGATGCATCCTTCTGAAAACTTCCCAAATATTTACGATGAGAAAACAACCACTAGTGTCTTTTATCCTGGTAGACTGCCACTAAGTATGGAAGCTTAATTTTGTCAATTCTATTGCTGTTTGCGTCTCCCAAGCAGGAAGCAAGCTGTGTAATATCTATGCAGAATATAATCAGGCACAAGTGTATCAAAAGTTTTACTATTTATTTTTTTTTTTAAACGGGTAGCCGACTGGTTTACTTAAGCCAAGATGGGATTTCCACTTTTAACCAGGATTATTTGAACAAGCCATTGTTTATCAGTCCACCTCCCATCGCGATAAAAATCCGCCAGATGGGAAAAACACATCCCTCAAAACTCATTTTGTGAGTGAAAGAGAAAAGAACAGCTTAATCATTCAATTTCTTTTGTTGAGAAACTAGACAAGATTCTAGTCCTCATGACAAGATGTGGGTGAGACTAACTTGCACAATAGCCCACTTATGAAACTTACAAACATAGAAACATAGAAGTCTGACGGCAGAAAAAGACCTCATGGTCCCATCTAGTCTGCCCTTATACTATTTTCTGTATTTTATCTTAGGATGGATATATGTTTATCCCAGGCATGTTTAAATTCAGTTACTGTGGATTTATCTACCACGTCTGCTGGAAGTTTGTTCCAAGGATCTACTACTCTTTCAGTAAAATAATATTTTCTCATGTTGCTTTTGATCTTTCCCCCAACTAACTTCAGACTGTGTCCCCTTGTTCTTGTGTTCACTTTCCTATTAGAAACACTTCCCTCCTGGACCTTATTTAACCCTTTAGTATATTTAAATGTTTCGATCATGTCCCCCCTTTTCCTTCCAACACAAGAAACACCACCAGGAATGATGGGATGGTGTCTTTTGAGAACAGGTGGGGGAAGGAAAAAAATGGGTAATTTTTTTTTTTAATCATTTTTTAAGAACTTTCATGGCAGCTCCCTTCTGCCCCCACCGATGGCTTCCATACCCACCATTTCAAATCTCACCTCTCTACAAAAATAAAAAGCAAAACAATAAAATAAAAGACTATCGTGCCTTTTTTTAAAAAAAGAGTTTTTAAACATTTAACCACGCTGGACATATTTTGGGATTCCCAGAGGTCATCCAACCAGCCGAGGTTTTGGACTTCTTTTACACAGGAGTAGGGTGGGATATATTGGGGAAAAGTCTGTTGAATCTTTTGTTGTACTGTATTTTTTTATCTCTTTCTGTGGGGGCAATATTTTTTATTTTAGTTTTCCAGTTGAGAAATGGGGTTTCGTGATTTTTGGAAGCCTTTTAATTTCTTCCGCGACTTCCAACTTTTAGGGCAACGCTTTGTACCCCTGTTTCCCCCCCCCCCTCTCTGGTATCTTAAGTGGGTGTTTGCTCCGTCCTATATATATATATATATTTCTAGAACACGTCCCAGCGGACTTTTGGTCTTCAGCCGGAACACGTTTTCTTCACTGCGGATTTTTTGGGTTCCCAAAACTCTTTGTAACCTGCTCTCTTTCTCTCTCCTTTTTTTTAAGTTTCTGAACCTCTTTGAGGAGTTTTTCCTTGTAAAAAGTTGAATTAAAAATTGAGAAAAAAGAAGAAGCCGCCTCGTCTACCTTTTATTTTCTTCCTGAGGGGTTCGGGGTACGTTTCGTTCAAAAATTGTTTTGCGTGATAGAGAAGGTTTCTTAACCTTGGCGACTTTTAAGATGGGTTGATTTGATTGATGGATGGATTTGATTCGACTTCTATGCTGCCCAATCCCGAAGGACTCAGAGCGGCTTACAACAGCAATGTAAATCATGTAAAACATCTTTCAACTGTGGCAAGGGGGGCGTTCGCCCAGGTTCGCCTTGTGCACCAGTTGCGGCCCTATCTGGACCGGGAGTCACTGCTCACAGTCACTCATGCTCTCATCACCTCGAGGCTAACTACTGTAACGCTCTCTACATGGGGCTACCTTTGAAAAGTGTTTGGAAACTTCAGATCGTGCAGAATGCAACTGCAAGAGCAGTCATGGGCTTCCCCAAATATGCCCATGTTACACCAACACTCCGCAGTCTGCATTGGTTGCCGATCACAATTCAAAGTGTTGGTTATGACCTATAAAGCCCTTCATGGCACCGGACCAGATTATTTCAGGGACCGCCTTCTGCTGCACAAATCCCAGCGACCGGTTAGGTCCCACAGAGTGGATCTTCTCCGGGTCCCATCGACTAAACAATGTCGCTTGGCGGGACCCAGGGGTAGAGCCTTCTCTGTGGCGGCCCCAGCTCTCTGGAACCAACTCCCCCCAGAGATTAGAATTGCCCCCACCCTCCTTGCCTTTCGTAAGCTACTTAAAACCCACCTCTGCCGCCAGGCATGGGGGAATTGAGATCCTCTTTCCCCCTAGGCCTTTACAATTCTATGCATAGTATGTCTGTATGTACGATTGGTTTTTATATAATGGGTTTTTAACTGTTTTTAGTATTGGATTATTGTTATATACAGTTTTATTACTGTTGTTAGCCGCCCCGAGTCTGCGGAGAGGGGCGGCATACAAATCCAATAAATAAATAAATAAATAAAACAAAACAATAAAAAAGAAGAAGTCAAATTTAAAATCTAAAAAGATTATAAAATCCTAGTTAAAAACCCATAAATTAACCAATCACAACAACATGCATACTAATCCTTCATATGATTTTCAACTGCCATCATCCTCTTGATGATGTCAGATGGGGTTGCCGCTACTGATGCGCTGCGGGCGTATGCCCGAACAAGGTTTTGCTTCTGCGCATGCACAGGAAGCGAAATTTTGTGAGGGGATGCGCGCAAGAGAGATTTAGGATATATTTTGGCTTCCACACATGCACAGAAGCAAAAATATGGCCGAAATCTCATCCGTGTGTCCCCTTACAAGGTTTTGGTTCCTGCTCATGCGCAGAAGCCAAATATCACTCGGATGTGCGCCCGGAGCTCTATTTTTGCTACCGGTACGATGGTGTCAACCGTACCTGTAGGGACCCGCTACTGTCACAGAGGCTTGGGAAGGGCAAAAATCAGGCCTACCGGAAGTTTAGGAAGTTCAACTGTTTTTGCCGGAGTTTGGAGATGGCAAAAACGCCCTCCCCCAGCCATGGTGCAAGAGGCTAACCCCCCTCCCCCCCCAGCCATGGTCCACCCCCTACTAGCAACTGAGCAGAGAACCCCACCTATGCCCTATTGCATATGCCTGCTTGCTCTCTTTTAATCCCTTTCTCTGCAATCTCTCAGGTACGACTGAACAGCTATGCTTGGCTGGGGAATTTTGGGAGCTGGAAGTCCACACATCTTAAAAGGGCTCAAAGGTTGAAAGACACTGTTCTGTATGTTGACCGTGTCATCCCGAATGAGTGAAAAAGGCAAGTAACTAGCCCCGTGATGGTGAACCTATGGCCCGCTTGCCACAGGTGGCACATGGAGCCATATCAGAGGGCACGTGAGATTTTGCCCTGTGTCAACTCCAGAGCGCATGTGAGTGCTGGCCAGCTGATTTTTCAGCCTTGGGAAAGGTCGTTTCATCCTCCAGATGTTTCAGGAAAGCTTCCCTGAAGCCCCGGAGGCAAAAAATGTCCCCCAACGGGTGAATCGGAAGTGCACTTTTCTGAACTTCCGGTTTGCCCATTGTGCTATTTTTTGCACTCCAGGACTTCAAGAAGCGTCTCTGAACCCTCCAGAGTGCAAAAACAGCACAATGGGCGAACTGGAAGTGCAGTTTTCTGGACTTCCGGTTTGCCCACTGTGCTGTTTTTTGCACTCCGGGGCTTCAAGAAGCTTCCCGCAACCCTCTGGAGTGCAGAAAACAGCACAATGGGCAAACCGGAAGTCCAGAACTTTTCCGAACTTCCGGTTGCCCATTTGAGCATTTTTTTCACCTAGGAGGGTTCAGAAAGGCCTATGCGCATGCGCAGGGGGGACAGCAGGATATGAGTGCACATGCATGGGAAGGGAGAGAAGGAGTGTGGGCCCGTGCATGCCTGCTAGCACACACACACACACACCCCTTTTGGCATGCGAACCCAAAAAGGTTCACCATCACTGAACTAGCTGGAGAGAACTATCGAATAATTTTGGGAGTCACAGCGCCATCTACTGGTCACAGCAATGCAGATTTCTCCCCCCCCCCCCACACACACTTTTGTCTTGTTGCATTTGAGTGTGGTGTGATTGTGTAGCATTGATTGTTTTTAGTAATAATGGGTTTTAACTTGTTCTTTTTAATATTAGATTTGTATTATGTATTGTTATTGTTGTTGTGAGCCGCCCCAAGTCTTCGGAGAGGGACGGCATACAAATCTAATAATTTTTATTTATTATTATTATTATTATTATTATTATTATTATTATTATTATTATTATTATGTACAACACAGCAAATGAGATCACTATGCTGGATTTCATATTTCATCACCAGTCGGGCGCTTCCCAAGCACCTAGGACTGCGTGATGTAGCGGCGAATTATGTTTGCCGATCCCAGTAAAGCGGCCTTTTGCAATTGACAAATGGAGATTTTGTCAATTCCGATGGTTTTCAAATGTCCGCTGAGATCCTTTGGTACTGCGCCCAGCGTGCCAAGTACCACTGGGACCACTTTCACTGGCTTATGCCAGAGTAGTTGCAGATCGATTTTTAGATCTTCGTATTTCACTAATTTCTCTAGCTGCTTCTCGTCAATTCTGCTGTCTCCTGGGATTGCGATGTCGATGATCCATACTTTCTTTTTCTCCATGATCAGGATGTCTGGTGTGTTATGCTTCAGAATTCGGTCAGTCTGAAGTCGGAAGTCCCACAGTAGTTTGGCTTGCTCATTTTCGACCACTTTTTCGGGCTTATGATCCCACCAGTTCTTTGCCACTGGTAAATGGTAGTTCCGGCACAAGTTCCAGTGGATCATCTGCCACAGCATCATGCCGTATTATTATTATTATTATTATTATTATTATTATTATTATTATTATTATTATTATTATTATTATTATTACAACATGAAGTTGGTCTGTATTTGGGCACACTGCTCACCAAATCTATAAAACCGCACTAAAAGAAAAAAAGGGAGGACCAATTTTCTCACTTGCAGCTCACGTGATCAAAATTCAGGCATTTGGCCAATGACTCACAGTTCTGACCACTGCAGTGTGCCAGGATCATGTGATCCCCTTTTGCGACCTTCTGACAAATACAGAGAACCCGATTCACTTAACAACCGCGTGGCTTAATGTAAAAACTCCAGTGATTCGCAGAACAACTGTGGCAAGAAATGTCATAAAACGAGGCCAAACTCCGTTAGCTACTTTGCTTAAGCCACCAAGATTTTGAGCTCGGTCATAAATCAAGAACTACCTGTATTGTATTAAAAAAAATAAGTCTTTTACCAAGGGCATATCAGCAGTTCGTTCTAAGGCCAACCAAGGCAATTTTAGAATTTGAAGCAAATTTCAGGCTTCGTGTAAACCTCCAAGATGCTAACCAAAGGTTTGAATTAACCCTCTTTGGCATGTCACACCGATTAACCAGGTTCATGTGTCCTGCAAACCTGGAAATGGATTTTCTTTTTTTCTCTTTTTAAAAAATGTTTTATTTACCGTATTCATTTTTTTTGACCCCCCAACTTCTAAATGCCAATAGTGTTCGTGCAGCCAGGTCTCCAAACTTGCAGGAAAGCACCTTTCCAGATTGCAAAAGGACTCCAACTCCCATATGCTCCAATAATAATAATAATAATAATAATAATAGTAGAAGTAGTAGTAACAAAACAACAACAATAAACAACAATAACAATAAATAGTAATAATAGTAGTAGTAATAAAAATAATAACAATAACAATAACAATAAAACAAGAACAATAATAATAATAATTGTGGGGGCAATATGCTGGCTTTGTTAAAAAGTGCTATTGCTAACATGTTGTAAGCCGCCCTGAGTCTACGGAGAAGGGCGGCATAAAAATCGAATTAATAATAATAATAATACTGTAATAACAATAGCAACAACAACAATAATAATAATAATGAAAGTGACTCAGAAATAGCCCTTACGCTGCTCTATACTGTTTCGTATCTCGTACGTTCCCGCCTCTCCAGAAACTCTCATCCCAAGCGGACAGCTCTACCCTTTTCATACCTCTACGGTCCTTGCTTATCTCGCGAGGCTTGCGGGCGGAGACAGGACGGGAAGGGCCGGCCCCGCCCGCCTCCTCGCGCGGCCAAGTCTCGCGAGAGCCGGAGCGGGGCGGGCCTCGGGCCGTCCGCCATGGCCGGCGAGCAGCGGAGGGCGGGCTGGCTCCGCGGCGGGGCCGAGGCGCGCACCAGCCTGGCCGCCTTCCTGCTGGGGGGCTCCGTGGTGGCCGCCGTGCCGCTTTTGCTCCGGGCGGGCTTCCAAGGCCGAGCCGCTCTGGCCCTCCACGTCGCCGGCGCCAACGCGACGCTCCTATTGGCTTGGGGCCGAGCGCCGGGCGGGATGTACCAGGTGAGGGGCGTGGTCTCGCTTAGTCCCGCCCCCTGGTCCTCGAGGGGCGGGGCTTGCGAGCATCCTTTTCTCTTGCCTGAATGAATGAATGGGCCCTTTGCCTTGGAATGGGAGGGAGGAGAATTGGGAAAGTGCTCCTGAGCATGTAAAGAGGGTTCTTTGGACTCCACAACCCTGACAATAGGGGGTCAGAACTTAAAATGGGGGGGGGGCCTTTATTGTGGCTTATTATTATTATTTTTTTATTATTAATTGATCTTATATGCCTTAAACTAGCTTAACTCCAGGGTGTTGGGCTAGATAACCTCGGAGGTCCCTTTCAAATTTAGGATTCTGCTTGTTAAAAGGGATTTCTGCACTTGGGGGAGGGAGGGGTTGGGCTAGATGACCTCACAGACCCCCTTCTAAATGTTCTAAATTTGGGATTTTCTTTTATCTTTTGGAGGATTCCCGCACTGGGGGAGGGTGGGGTTGGGCTATATGACCTCACAGTCCCCCTTCTAAATGTTCGAGAATAGGATTCTCTTATTTTGGGAGCGATTCCCGCACTGGGGGAGGGCAGGGTTAGGCTAGATGACCTCACAGACCTTCTTTTAAATGTTCTAAATCTAGGATTCTCTTTTATCTTTTGGGAGATTCCCACACTGAGCAGAGCATGGGGTTGAGCTAGATGATATCACAGAGCCCCTTTATTATTGTTCATTTATTATTTGTGTTTATAAGCTGCCCTTCTCCAGGGGATTCATGGCGGAGTGCAAGGATAAAAAAATACAGGATTCCAAAAAAAAAGGATTAAAAAAAAGGATTCCAAAATACAATATAATCAAAAAACCCACAATATTAAAAGGAACTCTTCCAGCCTTCAATCATTCCACTACTCACACATATGCTCTTAGTGTACATAAAAACACAAGATACATTTTTTACTTAGGATCAATTAAATTTCTTCCAATGCTTAAATTCTTCCATCACAATTATACCATAAGAATAGAGTAGAGTGGAGTAGATATAGAATTCTTTATTGGCCAAATGTGATTACACACACAAGGAATTTGTCTTCGGTGCAGATGCTCTCAATGTACATAAAAGAAAAAGAGACATAAGTCGTGAGTGTGTGAAGATTGCCAGGGGGAAAATAGTTTGCTGTACAAACGTTGTCGTAAACAAAACGGAAGAGTGAACAGAAATTGCAAACCACCCAAGAACACACAGCCAAAACCTCTTTGTCAAAAACCAGATGGCTTTTTTAACCAGATTTATTCTGTAAACACTGAAGAAGTTTGATCAGAATCCCTGATTATACTTTATTCTTTTAAATAGTCTAGACTAGGATTCTCTTTTTATCTTTTGGGGGGGATTCCTGCACTGGGGGTTGGGCTAGATGACCTCAGAGCTGTCCCAAGTACCTCTATCGGGGCCATAGCAGCCTGCCTCCATCCCCGTCTGCCTCTTTTCTTGCAGATAGCAATCCGGGCCTGTTTCCTGGGCTTCGCCTTCGGATGCGGTTTGTTGCTCAGCTTCAGACAGTCGTCCTGGAAACATTTTGGCTGGTAAGAATAATCGGGGCTTGTTTGCCGGGGGGGTGTGTGTGTGTTTCTAGATGACCTCACAGGTCACTTCCGAATGGCCCAATTGAGAAATTTTCTGCTCTTTTGGGGCCAGGATGCCCACACTGGGCAGGGGGATTCGACTAGATGACCCTCAGAGATCCCTTTCCAATATGCCAGTTTAGGGTCTGCTTCTTTAGGGCAGGGGGGTTGGCCTTTGGACACTAGGACCCGTTTCGCTACAGAAAAACAGCCAGGGTGGGTTTTTCTCGCTCAATTGTGCATTTCTTCCTTTCTCTCTCTCTCTCTGCAGGTACATGTGCTCGTTGTCTCTGTTCCATTATTCAGAATATTTGGTCACTGCAGTCAACAACCCCCGAAGCCTCTCTCTGGATTCCTTCCTGCTCAACCACAGTTTCGAATATAACGTGGCCGCTCTTTCCTCGTGGATCGAGTTCACTGTGGAAAACTTCATTTTCCCAGGTGAATACTTTCACTTATTAGTGTAGGCAGGTAGGTAAATAGATAAGATAGATAGAAGAAGATGAAAGGAAGGAAGAGAAAGAAAGGAAAGAAAGAAAGAAAGAAAGATGGTAGACAGACAGACGTGATTAGGTGGATAAGAAAGAGATATGATAGACAGGGACAGAAAAATAATAGATACAGAGACAGGCAGACATAGTAGGTAGGTGATGGACGGATGATAGATGGAAAGAGACAGACAGACAAACAGACAAGGTAGAAATAGAAAGATAGGATAAATAGTTAGATGGATAGGACAGACAAGATAGATAGAGAGATGCACACACCAACAAGATAACAAAACACTTTTCTTTTGTTTTCCAAATTTGCAAAGTCCTCTGCCGTTTGTAACTCCGAGCCGTCACCGAACGAACCCTTGTTAAGTTGAGTCCCAGGGTTTGGGGTGTTTTTTTTTTAAACGCCCGTCTCTTTTGTTTTCCCTTCCCAGAAATGAAGCAGGTGGCCTGGCTCAGCTCCGCCGGGCTGCTGATGGTGGTGTTGGGCGACTTCTTGCGCAAAGCAGCCATGCTGACTGCCGGTTCGAATTTCAACCACATCGTCCAGAACGAAAAGTCGGAGTCTCACCGGCTGGTGACGCGGGGCGTGTACGGTTGGTGCCGGCACCCTTCGTACGTCGGGTGGTTTTCCTGGAGCGTTGGAACTCAGGTAGGGCCGGCTGCCATTAAAAAATAATAATAATTGGGGTTTCGTTCAACAAAATCAATTGCAGGGGGTCCTTGAGTTAAAACGTTCCGTTTAGTGACTGTCGCAGCGCCGAGAAAAGTGACTTGCAATGCATTTTCATGTCAGGAATTAAAAATCCCTGGGTAATATCTTAATGCAGAAAGTAGGCCTCAGTTAAGAATGCTGAGTCATTCAGAGGCAGTTGAGCATGCAGCAACGTAGCAATTATGTGAAAAGTATTTAACTAGGCAAGAGCTCCCTGCTCTTTCTCTCTGTCTGTTCACTGTTAGCTGTGTGCTGTTGCCGTTCGTGGAAGTGTGCTCTGAAAAAGCTGTAATGCTGTAAAAGTTGGTTCCTGTGAGTTATTGAACTAAGATAGTTGTAGCAAGGTAGTAGCAAGATACTAGTTTATTGTACGTATAGTATAGACAGTAGTAGTATAAAGAAGTAAATATATTTTTCATAACTTCCTACTGCTGCTGTGTTTCATTGAAGACTTGAACTCCATTTCTCCTGGTCTGTGGCTGGTTGGGTTGGTGGGCTGGTTGGACTGGTTTGCTGCTTGGGCACAAACAGTTTCCGCAAGTGCATGCTCTGATATTTCACACCTACGTCTCCTGACAGCCGAGTGATCAAAATTCAGGCCCTTGTCCACAGCCTCGTATTTAAGAATGTTGCCTTATTGAGGAGTCCACTAGGAATTGGGTGGCTAAGATGTTAAATACCATATTTTTTCAGAGTATAAGACGCACCTTTTTTTGGGGGGGGGGATGGGGGGGATAGGGATAAAGAATCTGTTTACCAGGTATTTACCTGGCTAGCGTCCTTAGTCTGGTCATCTTCAGCACATTATTTTATCCCCTGCTTAGGGCTTTAAAAAACTTTATTGGGAGAGTAACAAGGCAGTAAGAGCTGGGAATATCATTAGCACCTGGGAAGAAACAGTCTGAGCAAATAGAGCAATGGGGAAAAACCCTGCAGAGTCTTAGGGCTTGGGAAACATTCTTCATTGCAGAGAGTAACAATGAAAGAGCTTGCAATCAGGTAAGAGCTTGGAACATCATTAGCACTTGGTTAGGGCTGGAAAGAAACATCTGGAGCAAGTAAAGCAATGGAAAAAAAAACCCTACAAAGACAGGGTTTGGAATACAATGAAAGAGCTTGCAAACTGGTAAAAGCTGGGGATATTGTTAGCACCTGGTTAGGGCTGGAAATAAATATTTGGAGCAAATAGAGAATGGGGGGGGGGGAAATCAAAGGCAGGGTTTGGAAAACATTCTTCGCAAAGAGTAACCATGAAAGAGCTTGGGTACATTAATAGCACCTGGTTAGGGTGCTAAGACACATCTGGAGCAAGTAAAGCAATGAAAAAAAGACAGGGCCTGTCATACATTCTTCGCAGAGAGTAACAATGAAAGACCGTGCCAGCCGGTAAGAGCTGGGAACATTGTTAGCACCTGGTTAGGGCTGGAAAGAAACTTACTCAGAGCAAGTTAATGAAAAATACCCCGCAAAGACTTAGGGCTTGGAAAACGTTCTTCGCAGAGAGAAACAATGAAAGAGCCTGCAAGGTAAGAGCTGGGAAGATCATTAGCAGTTAGTTGGGCTGAAAAAAAAGCTACATTCAGTGTATAAGACACACCCAAATTATCAACCTCTTTTAGGGAGGAAAAAGGTGCATCTTATATGTATTATTTATTTATTGATTGATTGATTAATTAAATTTGTATGCCGCCCCTCTCCGTAGACTCGGGGCAGCTCACAACAGTAATAGAAAACAATATATAATACAAATCTAATAATTAAAACTAAGAACCCCTAATTTAAAAAAACATGCACACAACATACCATACATAAACAGTACAGGCCTGGGGAAGTTATCTCAGTTCCCCCATGCCTGACGGCAGAGGTGGGTTTTAAGGAGTTTACGAAAGGCAAGGAGGGTGAGGGCAGTTCTAATCTCGGGGGAGCTGGTTCCAGAGGGTCGGGGCCGCCATAGAGAAGGCTCTTCCCCTGGGACCCGCCAAACGACATTGTTTAGTCGACGGGACCCGGAGAAGGCCAACTTTGTGGGACCTAATCGGTCGCTGGGATTCGTGCGGCAGAAGGCGGTCCCGGAGATATTCTGGTCCGATGCCATGAAAGGCTTTATAGGTCAAAACCAACACTTTGAATTGTGACCGGAAATTGATCGGCAACCAATGCAGGCTGCGGAGTGTTGGTGTAACATGGGCATACCTTGGGAAGCCCATGATTGCTCTCGCAGCTGCATTCTGCACGATCTGAAGTTTCCGAACACTTTTCAAAGGTAGCCCCATGTAGAGAGCATTACAGTAGTCGAATCTCGAGGTGATGAGGGCATGAGTTATTGTGAGTAGTGAGTCCCGATCCAGATAGGGCCAAAACTGGTGCACTAGGCGAGGAGGACGCCTAAGTTGCGCACCCTCTCTGAGGGGGTCAATAATTCCACCCCCAGGGTTATGGATGGACAGATGGAATTGTCCTTGGGAGGCAGAACCCACAGCCACTCTGTCTTATCCGGGTTGAGTTTGAGTCTATGCCGAAAAATACAGTACAGTGTTCCCTCTATTTTCGCGGGTTCGAACTGTCACGCTGAGAATTGCCAGCCAACAGAGACATTCAGTAGTTAAAGAGTTAATGTGTGTTTTTCCCTCGGATCACAGAACGTCTATACCACGGTTTTTCAAAAATATTAATTAAAAAATACTTCACGGTTTTTCCCCCTATACCACAGTTTTTTCCGCCTGATGACATCATATGTCATTGGCAAACTTTCGTCTGGCTTTTAAAAAACATTTTTTTTAATAAACTTTAATAAATAAACACGGTGATTAATAATCTAAATGGTTGCTAAGGGAATGGGAAATTGTAATTTAGGGGTTTAAAGTGTTAAGGGAAGGCTTGTGATACTGTTCATAGCCCAAAATGGTGTATTTACTTCTGCATCTCTACTTCGCGGAAATTCGACTTTCACGGGCGGTCTCGGAACGCATCCCCCGCGAAAATCGAGGGAACACTGTAGTTCAGATGCTACCTGGAACCTGGTCACTGTGATTTTTATCTCCTGGTTCCGATGAGTCTTTCCTCCATCACCTTGGCTTTCTCGAGGATGTCAGTCAAGAGACAGAATCCCCCCCAAATCGCATTTTTTTCCCTCTCTTCTTTTCTTCGCCCAGGTACTCCTCTGCAACCCCATCTGCCTGATCGGCTACACTCTGGTTTCCTGGCGTTTCTTCCGTGACAGGGTTGAAGAGGAAGAGCGCGCCCTCATTCACTTTTTCGGAGAAGAATATTTAGCCTATAAGAAGAAGGTTCCTTCTGGACTTCCTTTCATCGGCGGGTTCAAAATGGAACTTTGAGACCCGAGACTCGGTGCTGTGAGCGGGGTGGGCTACATCCTGCTTCAGTTTTTCGCTAAGCCTGGGGGGGGCGTCCTCTGATGGGGGGGGCCTCTGAGCATACACAGAGGGCTCAAAAAAAAGTCTAAAAGTTCCTTTTTTTAAAAAAAACAAAAAACCCTTTGTTGGAGGATTTACGGAGCTGCCTTGAGCAGGGGTTTCCAACCGTGGTCACTTTTTAATACTTGGGGACTTCAACTCCCAGAATTCCTCAGCCGGCAAAGCTCGGGAGATTCTGGGAGTTGAAGTCCACAAGTCTTAAAGCCGGCTGAGGAATTCTGGGAGTTGTAGTCCACAAGTCTTAAAAGTGGCCAAGGTTGGAGACCCTCCCTGGTCTACTGTTTTCCGACCGGAGCCATAGATCTAATTTTCTTTTTGTGTTGCTTTTTTTAAAAGAGAAAATTTCCTAGTTGTCGCTTACCATCTCGATCTGAGTTCGAATCCCAGCCCGGATCAAGAGATTACTGAGGGGGGGGGGAAATTCCCGCAGACGATATTCCCCACTTCCAAAAAAAAATAATCATGAAAATCTCAATCTTTTTCCCGTTTGCCCTTCTTACAGAGACGCTCAATGCTGTTTGAAGCCTGGTCTTAAAACCTTTTGTAAAAAAAAAATAATTATTATAAATTAATTTTATAAGTTGTGAAATTCGCATCCAGCCGTTTGAAGCCTGATCTTAAAAACAATCTTTCGGGGGAAATTACCGATTAATTTTATAAGTTATAGAATTCACATCCAGCTAACTTGCAGCATAAAAATCTCTTCTCTCTCTCTCTCTCTCTCTCTCTCTCTCTCTCTCTCTCTCTCTCTCCCTCTTTCTCTCTCTCTCTCTCTCTCTCTCTCTCTCTCTCGCTAACAGCCTGCAATAATTTTGGTCTTAGAAAAAAAGTTTTGGATTCCCCCCCCCCCATCACTTATGCAAAACTTTGATGGCAAATCTGACATGCTACACCTGTTTCCTTCCTTGTTTTTTTTTAAAAAAAATTATTATTTTGGGTTTCTTCTCCCTCTCTCGGCACAGTGTTTCGACATTCCTTGCTGTTCCTGTAATCTACGTTTCTCTTTTTTTCCGTTTTAATTTTATTAACTTGTTCATTTTGACATTCGTTTCCGTAAAAGGCCGCGGCGGAATTTGGTTTTTAACTTTGCACAGCACAAAGTTGATTTTTTTTAAAATGAACGCACCCTCCTTTTTTTCCCCTGAAACTTTTCCTATGTTCCGGTTACAAACCAAAGATAAATTGATTACCTTTTTAAATATTATTATTATTCTGTTCATGGTGGTGGTTATAATTTGAAGAGGAATGGTGGTGGCGGAGAGCTAAATTCGCACCCAGGTGTTTGAATCTTTAAAAAATTAGCAAAATTAACGCTTGGATAGATTTTAGCACAGTCCCATTGCAATAGAGATTTTAATAGACATCTACCGTCTTGTTTGTCTTAATGATGCCCGAGACATGCTTGAAACGAAAGACAATAGGGGGGTTCCTGGTGGATCTTTTTTTGTGTTTGATGGAAAACTTGCAGGTCGAATCAATTTTCAGGGTTTTTTTAAAAATTAAGTCTAATATTAGCTTTTCTCTTTTTCACTTCTCTTTTTTTTAAAGTCAGATTGCAAGGATGACAAAAGTGAAATAAATATTTTATTTTATTTTTTATTGTCCTGGCTGGGAATTAAAAGCAAACATCTATCTAACGAAGGAGATCAGCTCAGCCTGGCCTTTGGAAATCCTTAATACTTTAATCCAGAAAACAGGAGGCTAATTTAATTTTAGCAGCAGAAAGAGAGGTCAGGCAGATGGGAGGTGCTTTAAGACCGGATCTTCCTGCCGCTTCTACCCTGGCTGTCCAATTTCTAAATTGCAACGATTCTTTAATGCATGTCCATCCACCACACAAAAAGAATTGCATATACTTTTGAGGTAAAGCCTCCGGACTTCACGGGGGGGGGGGGGGGGGAGAGAAAGAAAGAAAGATGGTAGGTAGGTAGGTAGATAGAGATGATGGGTGGATAGATTGAGATGATAGATATGAGAGCGAGATCAGGGCCGCCGATAGGCCGGTACTACTGGGAGTGGCGTCACGGGCCCGGCCAAATTGACAAATGAGGGGGGGCCGGTTTTGCCGCCCGGCCTCCTGGCACCTGCAGTAATTTGTGCGTGGAAGATCCGATGTCGCTGTAACTCTTTGCCCCCCCCCTACCTTTAGCAAAAACAACATCGAGTCTTCCAGCAGCCCCTTGTAAACAGGTTCAGGCAGCAGGGTGGTGGAAAAGGAGGCGGTGGAGGCAAGAGGCTTGCACGCTTCCCCTCTTCCCCCCCCCCCCCCCCCCCCCGCGGCACAGGGGCCTGCTGACCTCAAGGACGCCCGGGGAAGCAGGACGCAACGGCAGAGCCGGTCAGGCAGCAGGGGGCCCCTGACGTCAAGACCTGCGACGGCCAGCAAAGCTGCTGACAGCAACCACCCGATTGCTGGGAAAGAGTTTCAAAAGCCTCCTCAGAGGGTTTAAAGCAGGGCCTGGAAGATTGCCCCCCCCCCCCCCCCTGCATTTTGAAAGGGAGAATCCAGCATTGAAAAGAGATGAGAGCTGATCATTGTGAGTGCTGAGACAATGGGAGGAGTTGTAAAACTTCGGAGAGATGGGGGGGGGGGAGGATGAAAAGGCAGGAGGGGCTGGAGTCTCTTCCACACCCAGTTTCCCTCCAACACGACCAGGTGTTCCCCCCCCCCCCCCCCCCCCGCTTTTGGAGCCATTGGGATCTGTTCCGGGACGATCCTTCCTTTATTTCTTTATTGGCCAAGTATGATTGGATACACAAGGGAGGAGAGATAAACATATGAGAGAGTGAAGGGGAGACAGAGGGAGAGGATGCAGGAATGAGAGAGACCTGGAAGGAGAGAATGAGAGAGAAAGAAAAGAGAGAAATGGAGGGAGGAAGAAGGAAGAATGAAATGAATGGAGGGAAAGAAGGTGGAAGGACCTTTGGGGGGTAATTTATCTCTCAACGTTCAAATAATACAATGCACCTCTAATTTTCCATGAATAAAATGCTGTATTTTCTTAGTAACTAATATCAATCATCCCAAAAGTTGCAAAAGGTTTTTTTCTAATTTTGTCATCCAGTTACATACATTTTCTTTTAGTTAAATTCCCTCCTTAATGTTCCTTCAAAAAATATTTCTAACTTATTAACCAGTATGCCAAAGTGCTAAATTCCATTCCATTTATGCATTAATCCAAATCAGTATCACCTACTGCATATCGTATTATAATCAATACTTCTAACTTTATTAAAACAGATCAGCAATTCCTAAATTCATATATCTAAATAGAAAAATGGAAGTTAAAAAAGAGCAAACAAAACAATACTCTAAGCTTAATCAACCCTTCTCAAACTCCAATTTCTTCAATCTGAGCAGAACTTTGAACCAAACCCTTTTTTTTATTTTTTGTATCCCCTTTTAATCCCCCTTTTCCATTTTATTCTTTCTATTCTTCCTTCTAGGAAGAAAGGATTTTGTTAGAAAAATAAAGAGGTTATTGGATCAAACTTTGGACACTTGACAAGTTAGTTATGATGGTGGCCATGTCCCAGGGTTATGTCAACATCTTTTGGGATGTTCAAGCAGCTGCAAGGATTCACTTAACGACTGTGGCAAGAAAGGTGGTAAAGTGAGGCAGAACTCACTTAATAACCGTCTTACTCAGGAGATAGAAACATTGGCCTCGTTGGTTCATTTACTGACCGTTCAAAGTTGCAACAGCCCTGAATAAAGTGACATGGCCCTTTTTAACACTTAGCACCTTCGCAGCAGCCCGATGATCGGAGGATCAAAACTTTGCTGCCGTTTCATTTTTATGACCGTTGCTGTGTGTCCCGAGGTCACGTGACCCCCTTTTGTTTCTAACCGATCCACGCCCAGGCATGGAAATGTGCCGCTCAGACATTATACTTTTCTGCTCACACCGGAAAAAAAATTAGAGGGAACACTGCTTGAAGATATCTGGCTGGGGAATTCTGGGAGTTGAAGTCCAGATATCTTCAGGTTGCCAAGGTTGGGAAACACTGGCCTATGGGACTGCCTTGCTTGGCGTAAAGCGGGAAATGATCCCCGGGGGGATGGAGTGGCTCGGCGACTTAAAGTAGTTTTAAAATGGCGGGGGACCCACAAACTTAGGCTGTATGGGGCCCCAAAATTCCTGATGGCGGCCCTGAGAGAGATGATGGAGATGATTGATAGAGATGATAGATGGAGATAGAGATAGATATGAGAGATGATAGAGATGATTGATTGATAATGATAGCTAGATAGAGATGGATAGATAGACAGACAGACAGACAGACAGACAGACAGACAGACATAGAAGAGAGATGGAGACGATAGATGATATAGATGATAGATATGAGAGAGTTATGATTGAGATTATTGATAGAGATGGGTAGGTAGGTAGATAGATAGATAGATAGATAGATAGATAGATAGATAGATAGATAGATAGATAGATAGATAGAGAGATGATAGAGATGATGGATGGATAGATAGATATAGATGATAGAGACAATCAATCTAGATGATAGAGATGAGAGAGAGAGATGATAGAAAGGTGATAGATTGATAAATAGATAGATTTTTTTCCCCCAAAAGGAAAATTTTGCGCCCTCAATGCAAAAGAAGCTGCGTCTCTGCATCGCCTTCCTTGCTTGCACTCGAGGGGGCTCCCGTGAGCTCCGGGGGGCTCTCAGCCCCGATCTTTGACTTGCTTTTGAAGACCTCCGTGCTTTTCGGCTGAGGGTCCGTGGCAGCCGCCGGGCCCAGCATCTGCGCTTCTGGCTTAGGCGCCCACTCTTTGCCGGCACTGCCCAAATCGTTCCGTGGAAAGGAAGAGAAAAATAAAAAATAAAGACGAGGAAAGAAATGAAACCAGATACAGCAAGTCCTTGACTTACAAACCGTTTGCTTAGTGACTGAAACTCAGGGGTTTGGCAAATGATTCGTTTGGCAAATGATTCGTATATGACCGGGGCCCCCACCCTCTGCTGCCGTTTCTGACCAGCAAAGTCAAAACGGGAAGCCCAATTCATTTAATGACTGTGTTGCTAACTGAACAATAATCCGCTTAGCAACGGTGGCAAGAATGGCGACACAGCCGTCTCGCACAGCCTTGGAAATCTCGGGCTCAACGGGTCGCAAGTCAACCACGCAAAGTGCGGACTAAGGTTCGAGGATTCCTCCCATTCGGTGGGATTACCTGGGCTGAGCCTCGGCGGGGAGGGGTCCGTCTTCGTAGATTTTGAGCAGGCTTTCCGGCGGGTCAGTTTTCTCTCTCCAGTCCTGGAATCTGAAGGGGAGGTGGGGCAAAAAGGAAGAGAAATGGGGAAAAAGATGGAAATGAAAGGAGGGAGGGAAGAAAGGAAGCATGGGTGCAGGAGGGAGGAAAAGAAAGAGAAGGAATGAGGACATGAAAGAAAGTAAAAAAAATGAATGGAAAAGCAAGAAAAACAAAAATAGGAAGGGAAAAGGGAAAAGGACAAGAAAGGCGAAAGGGAAGGGAGGGAGGGAGGAAGAATGTATGCAGGAGGGAGGAAAGGAAAGGAGAGAAGGAATGAGGACACAAAAGAAAATACAGAGAGGGAAGGAAGGCAAAAAGAAAGGGAAGGGAGGAAGAATGTATGCAGGAGGGAGGAAAGGAAAGGAGAGAAGGAATGAGGACACAAAAGAAAATACAGAGATGGAAGGAAGGCAAAAAGAAAGGGAAGGGAGGAAGAATATGCAGGAGGGAGGAAAGGAAAGGAGAGAAGGAATGAGGACACAAAAGAAAATACAGAGAGGGAAGGAAGGCAAAAAGAAAGGGAAGGGAGGAAGAATGCAGGAGGGAGGAAAGGAAAGGAGAGAAGGAATGAAGACACAAAAGAAAATACAGAGAGGGAAGGAAGGCAAAAAGAAAGGGAAGGGAGGAAGAATGCAGGAGGGAGGAAAGGAAAGCAGAGAAGGAATGAGGACGCAATAAAAAAGGAAAGATAGAAAGGAAAATAACGGAAAGGAAGACGGGGAAAAAGAAGGAAATGAAAGAAGGGAGGAAAGAAAGGAAGAAAATGCAGGCGGGAGGAAAGGAGACGAGAGAAGGAATGAGGACACAATAAAAGAAAGTAAAAAAAAGGAAAGGAAAAGATGGAAAAGAAAAAGCACAGAAAAAAATGAGAAATGGAAATGAAAGGAGGGAGGGAGGGAGGGAAGAAAAGAAGAATGGGTGCAGGAGGGGGGGAAAGAAAGAAGGAATGAGGACATGAAATAAAGTAAAAAAAATGGAAAAGCAAGGGGGGGAAAGGACAAGAAAGACAAAAAGAAAGGGAAGGAATGAAGAATGGATGCAGGAGGGAGGAAAGGAGAGAAGGAATGAAGAAAGGGAGAGGTGAAGTCGGGAAAGATCCTCAGCCATGGCCCAGAAGGTGACTTTATCGATTAATCAATCGATTAATCAATTTATCAATTAAATCCTCACCTGGGCTCCAGCCTCTCCTTGACCCGGGCAATGGAGCGGATGTAGGGGCCAATCTGCTTGGTGATGGATGTCAGGTAGCTGTTCTCCTGTCTCAGCTGCAGCAGGTCATGGAGCTGGGCTGGGCGAGAGAAGCCGAGTTTCCTCCCTGAACTCTGCATGCGCTCAGAGGAACCTCCGTCCAAGAGGAGGAAGGGACCCTCTGCCTTTCCCAGGGGGCCTGGAGACCCTCACCTTCATAGATCTCCTGCTCGTTGGCCACCCGCTGGTAGGTTTCCTCCCAGGTCTGCGAGGCGAGAGAGGAAGAAAAGGGAGAGAGGATTCAGCCAAAGGGGGTGCGAGTTCGAGGGTTGCCACAAACGGAATTTTTAAAATTTTATTTATTTGTTTGTTTATATGCTTCTCCCTCCGAAGCGGACTCCGAGCAGCTAACAACGGTTATAAATATAAGAACAGTAAAAACATCAATAAAATGAACAATACAAAAACTACTATATTTTTTTTAAAAAAGCATTTAAAACATAACACACCTAAAAGACAAACACAAAAAAAACACACACTTGGGATAATTACATCCTTGTCAGAAGCACTAACAAAGATACACTGCTCAAAAAATTATAATAAAAGGAACCCTTAAACAACGCAATAGAACTCCAAGTCAATCAAACTTCTGTGAAATCAAACTGTCCACTTGGGAAGCAACACTGATGGACAATCAACTTTACATACTGTTGTGCACATTCAATGAGAATACAGTGATCCCCCAGGTATTGCGACCCCGATCATTGCGAAATGGCTATATGGCGATTTTTAAACCCGGAAGTAAAAACACCATCTGCGCATGCGCGCCCTGTTTTCTATGGGCACGCATGCGTAGATGGTGCCGGGCAGATCAGCTGCTGGGCGGCTTCCCTGGGTCTTCCCCCTCTTGCTGGTGGGAGGGCGAGCGGCGGGCATCAGCGAGGAGTTTCCCCACCGCCCACGCAAACTCCTCGCTGCCGCTCGCCCGCCCTTTGCCCGCCCACGCCGTTCGCTCGCGCCGCTTCCCAGCTGGGAAGCGGCGCTGGGGGTGTTACCGGCCGCTTGTCCACCGCCTGCCTGCCCGCGCGCCCGCCCTTCGCCCGCCCACACCGTTCGCTTCAGGACTCAGCTGGGAAGCGGCGCGAGCGAACGGCATGGGCGGGCGAAGGGCCGGCGCGCGGGCAGGCAGGCGGCGGACAAGTGGCGGGCGCGGCAGCAGCGAGGAGTGGGCGGCCGGTAAGACCCCCAGCGCCGCTTCCCAGCTGGGAAGCAGAGCGAACGGCGGGCGGCGGGGAAACCCCAATCTTCGGCTCCTCGCTGCTGCGGCGATAGTAAAAACACCATCTGCACATGCGCAGATGGTGTTTTTACTTCCGCAGCGCTACTTCACGAAAAACCGGTCATTGCGAGGGGTCCTGGAACGGAACCCTCGCAATGATCGGGGGGATCACTGTATTTCATTCGTTGAGATCTAGGATGGGTTCTTGGAGGGTTCCCTTTATTTTTTTGTGAAGCGTATATACATTTTTAGAATAGAATAGAATAAAATAAAGACACTGAGAGCATGTGCACCAAAGACAAATTCCTTGTGTGTCCAATCACACTTGGTCAATAAAGAATTCTATTCTGTTCTGTTCTATTTTACATTATTTTCTTAACGCTTATGCTTGCATATTTTGGTCTAGATTCCGAATCGAAATACGTTTATCCATTATTAATTTTTTTAGGCTTTCTATTTGATTTTACTTCCTTTCTCGTTTCTCTTTCTTAACCCATTATAGAATTTATCCCTTACCCTTTAATAGTCTGAGTCCTTCTTTCTTTCTTTCTTTCTTTCTTTCTTTCTTTCTTTCTTTCTTTTTTCTCTCTTTCTCTTTCTCTCTCTCTCTCCCTCTCTCTTTCTCTCTCTCTCTTTCCCTCTCTTTCTTTCTCTCCCTCTTTCTTTCTCTCTCTCTCTCCCTTTCTTTCTTTCTTTCTTGTTTATTTATTCATTTATTTAATTCAACTTCTATGCTGCCCAATCCCGAAGGACTTTCCTTGTCAACATGTCCATTTCTTCACACTCCATATTTTTCTTATTATTATCATTTCTCCTTTTGGTGTATCTTCACTTTTCCATAACTGAGCACAGGTTATCCTTGCCACTGTTAAAATGGGGATAATCAAATATTTCACTTCCTTTTAATACGTTTTATTAAAAACCTAACGAACACGATAGGGAAATGGTTGGTAAAAAATTACGGATGAAGAAATGGAGAAAAAGACAGGATTTTTTTTTCTATTAGGGATTTTTAATAAAACATATAAAAATGAAAGCTGAGAACGGAAATTTAAAGAGACAGGGATCGGTTTATACCTCTTCAAACTCGTTCCGCCTCATTTCCACCGACGAGAACTCGGAGGCAATTTGGACGTCCATCTGGAGAGATCTCTGCAGGATCTGGCTCATGTGATCCGTCTTGATCAGGGAGTGATGCTTGGTGAGGTCGCGGTGAAGATCCTGCACTTGGTCTTTCAAGCCCTGAATCTCGGTCTGTAGCACCTGCGGGAGATATGGAGGGTGAAACCAACAAGCCATCATTTATTTTCATTTAAAACTCCCTGAGTTCAATGCATCCGTTGCTGGAGAGTCCAAGAAGAGACTGAACAGTCACTCGAGTTGGGATAGTATATAAATTTTTCTCGTCTGAAGCAGCGGGTTGGGCTAGATGACCACTTAAGGTCCCTTCCAGATAATAGATATTGGTGATAGATGGATGGGTGGGTGGGTGGATGGAGGGAGGGAGGGAGAGAGGGAGAGAGAGAAAGAGAGATAGGGGGAGGGAGGGATAAAATTAAAAAAATTATACAACCCCCCTCACCCACACACACACACAACATAAACACGTCACGCCATCCTTACCCGATACGTATTTTCAAAATCCTGACAGTGGCCGGTAAACGGCGTCTCCCTCCCTTCAGCTAAGAGCACTTTGGTGCTGATGTATCGGTGCATCGTGGCCTTCCTTACCGGCGAGCCAGCCAGGGGCATTTTTTCATGCGATGACGGACAGCCGGCCACTAAGAGGGTCTTGGAGCCTGGACCCCCAGCCATCCTAGAAGTCAGTGGGGGAAATGGAGTTTAGGAGCCCCCCTTGGAAAAAAATTTGGGAAATTGGTGAAAATGGCTCTTTTAAGGGACAGTCTTCGGTGCCGTCATAAGTCGAGGACTGCCTGTACAATGGTGCCTCTACTTACAAACTTAATTCGTTCCATGACCAGGTTCTTAAGTAGAAAAATTTGTAAGAAGCCATTTTTCCCATAGCAATCAATGTAAAAGCAAATAATGTGTGCGATTGGGGAAACCACAGGAAGGGTGGAGGCCCTGTTTCCTCCCAAGAGAGGCCCCGCGGAGGCTTCTCCCTGCCTTTTCCGGCCCTGTTTCCTTCCAGGAGATTCCTAGAGAGGCCCCACAGAGGCTTCTCCCTGCCTTTTCTGGTTATAGTTTCAGAGGCTCAGATTTGTAAATGGAAAATGGTTCTTGAGACTAGGCAAAATAATCTTGAACACGTAGAAGCGTTCGTAGGTAGAGGTACTACTCTTTTACGATCGGTTGCAGAATCGGACATTTTCTCCACCTCTTGAGCTCTTCCCATGTACCTGGGACAGGTAGATGTGGAGGGCATTCTGGGAATTCAAGTCCTGGATTATCCCAACTGCACTTAGTCCTCCAAGCAAAAGAGAGGATTGGAGAGAGCAGCTACCTAGTTGGGGGGGCAAATCCTCCTTGCCACATAGACCCCCACCCCCACCCTCGGATTTGAGTGGCTGCCCCTGCTGGCCAGTCCCGCCCTCAGCTGACTGCCAAGCCAATGAGGAGGAAGCTGAGACGATGCATTCAGATTCAGCTGTTGCAGTGGGCTAAGTGACCTCTGGGGTGCCCACAGAATAAGAGACGTACATGGTGCTGTTGCTCAGGCTGGGTCCGATGGCTCCTGGGGGGCCCACAACCGACCGGCGTGGGGTCAAAGGCAGCAGAGGCTCCAGGCAGTGGGCAAACTCAGCCCGGTATTCGCTGTTGATCTGGAAGGAAGAGAGGGAGGGGGGGAGGGGGGATAGAAGAATGGAGGGAGGGAAGGAAGGATGGAAAGAAGGAAGGAAGGAAGGTTAGAAGAAGGAAGGGAAGGAGGGAGAGAAGGAAGGAAGGGAAGAAGGAAAGAAGGAAGGAAGGGAAGAAGAAGGAAGGGAAGAAAGAAGGAAGGAAGGTTAGAAGAACGAAGGGAGGGAGGGAGAGAAGGAAGGGAAGAAGGAAGGAAGGAAAGAAGAAGGAAGGGAGGAAAGAAGGAAGGAAGGAAAGTTAGAAGAGGGAAGGGAGGTAGGGAAGGAAAGAAGGAAGGGAGGGAGGAAGAAAGGGAGGGAGGGAAGGAAGGAATGTTAGAAGAAGGAAGGGAGGGAAGGAAGGTAAGAAGAAGGAAGGTTTGAAGGAGGGAGGAAGAAAGGAGAGAGGGAGGAAAAGGGAGGGAGGAAGGACCAGAATTTTGCTCAGTCCAGCCTGTTAGCTTACCTTGTCTCTCAATAAACCAATGATCAGGGTTCACCTGCAGAATCCAGGTTTATTATCTCACCTTGCTGGTTTGCGACGGCCTCAACCGATGGGGTTGTTTGACAATCCTTTGCAAGCGCTCCATCAGTTGCTGGAATCCAAACCAGGTTAAGCCTCTATCAACCGGGCAGCATCACAAAATGCTTAATTTAATTTAATTTATTAAATGTATAGGTCAAGCCTATCTAAGCCCTAGGTTCAAATCTACCCATGTCCCCTCCTTGGTTCTCAGGAAGGGAAATTCCACTTACGTAGCCCAAATCCAGGAATTCGGCTTTGTTGGCTGAGCTAAGAAATGCAGAACAAGTCACCAAGTGCACCTAAAGTCGGAAAACACACACACCAAAAAAGATGAAATTAAAGGGGTCGCAAAGGGGGTTTCAGGCCTGAGATATTTTGGTGCAAAAGGCAGGGAGGGAGATGGAAATTTGTCCACCCTTACCTGGAGGGTTGGCAGTAAAGAAGCCAGGTGAGTCAGCTGTTCTTTAAAAGCTTTTTCCTTTTCTTCATACTGGCTAGAAATGATTTTAAAAAGACAATTTTCTTTTAAAAAGATCAATAAACAATAATCAATGAACTGGTGGACTGCGCTGAAATGGCAAGGCTTATTTATAAACTACAGAATCGACAAAAGAGTTTTTTACCCTACGGGAAAAGTTCTACAAGTGGCTAGAAATCGCATCCAAAAAATTAAAACCTTATATATTTTATATAAATAAAATGGGTGAGTGGGTGGATGGGTGGGTGGGTGGGTGGGTGGATGGATGGATAGATAGATAGATAGATAGATAGATAGATAGATAGATAGATAATATGCAATTAAATTGTCTCAGTTTTAATTACGGTTTTAGAAATTAGTTTTTTCCCTTGACTTCTTTTTATTATTGCTGTTAATAATTTTAAGATTGGGTGGCATAGAGGTCAAATGAAATAAATAAATAAATAGCTGATAGATTTAGGGAGACAGAGAAGGAGATGATAGATAGATAGATGGATGGATGGATGGATGGACAGATAGACAGATATATATATAGATAGATAGATAGATAGATAGATAGATAGATAGATAGATAGATAGATAGATAGATGATAGATAGATAGATAGATGATAGATAGATAGATAGATAGATAGATAGATGATAGATAGATGATAGATAGATGATAGATGATAGATAGATAGATAGATAGATAGATAGATAGATAGATAGATAGATAGATAAAGTTGACCCCTTTAACGGACAGTCATTAAGTCGAAGGCTAACTCCATAGAGGTCGCTGTCCGGTGCAAAATCTTTACCTCTGCACGGCTTTCAGGAGGCTCTTCTTCCTCTCGGCCAGCTTCTCCTAGGGAGAAGGAAAACAGGAAGGAGGCCTTGGGTGGGAAGGCCAGCCCTGCAGTGTTGGCCGCAGGGAGGTCGGCTTGGCCCTTCTGACCTGCATGCTGCTGAAGAGGGCATTAATGGCCGAGGACTCTTCATCCGCGCTGTTCCGGACCTCCTCGATCATGGCCTTGAGCAGGACGATGGCTTCCCGCGTGGACGTCTGCAGCTCTTTTACCGCCTGCAACAGACGGACGGACAGACACGCCTGGGACACTGGCAGTCATGGGGGGGGGGGTGATTGACTCTTGAACCTGGGTCTGCTGGGGCTTGGCAGCCAGAGATGGTCCCTTCGGAGGGGGGCCAGCAGGAAGTGTGCAAAAAGGGGAAAAGGGGCCCCCATTTGGAAAACATTTCTTGTGAGGGAGGGAGGGTGGAAGGAAGAAAGGAAGGAAGAAAGGAAGAAAAGAAAAAAGAACAAGAAGGAAGGAAGGAAGGAAAAATAAAGGAGAGAGAAGGAAGGAAGGAGAAAGAGGGAGGAAGGAAGAGAGACAGGAAGGAAGGGAGGGCAGGAAGGAAGGAAGGAAAGAAAGAAAGAAAAGAAAAATAACAAGAAGGAAGGAAGGAAGGAAAAATAAAGGAGAGGGAGAGAAGGAAGGAGAAAGAGGGAGGGAGGGAGGAAGAGAGACAGGAAGGAAGGGAGGGCAAGAAGGAAGGAAAGGGGAGGTAAGGAAAGAGAAAGAGGGAGGAAGGAATGGAGAGAGGGAGAGAGGGAAGGAAAAGGGAGGGAAGGAAGGAGAAAGAAAGGGAGGAATAGAGAAAGTCAGGAAGGAAGCAAAGGAAGGAAGTAAAAGGAGGGGAGGAAGAAGGAGAAAGGGAGGGAGGGATGGAGAGAGACAGGAAGGGAGGGAAGGGAGGAAGGAAAAGGGATAGAGGAATAGAGAGAGACAAGGAAGGAGGGAGGGATGGGAAAAGAAAGGGGGAGGAGAAAGGGAGGAAGAAATGGAGAGATGGAGGGAGGAGAAGGGAAGGAAGAAAGAAAAGGGACAGGAGTGGGAGGAAGGAGAGAACAACTGGAAAAGGAAGGAAAGGGGGAGAGTGGAAAAGGAAATGAAGGAAGAAGAAGAAGCAAGAGGGGGAAATGAGGAAAGAGGGGGAAAGGAAGGAAGGAAGGAAAGCTGAAGGAAGGAAGGAAGGAAGGAAGGAAGGAAAAATAGGGAGAAAGAAAGGATGAACGAAGGCATTCGTTCCTGTCCTATCCAGGGGCTGGACTAGATGCCCTCCAAAGGCCCCTCCAACCTCCAACTTCAGAAACACAGGCAGGAAAGTTTGGCAGACATTTTTCATACATTTTCAGCCCCAGAGAGATTTCTGAAATCCTTCCCACTCACCATCACAGCCTGGTCCAATTTCTCACAACCTCGCATGTAGGCGGTCTCAATATCAATGCAATGTGCTCGGCTCTCCCTGGAGGAGGGAGGGGTGAAAATATGAATTATGTGCTTTTTAGGTAATTTTTTGGGGTGGGGAGAGTGAGTGCTTGCTCGCTGCTCGCTCTTTCTTTTAAAACTCTCTTTTCACAGATTTTTTTTTTTTTAGAAAAATCTGATTATCAAGTGTCGGGAAGTTCCCCTGGCTAACTATACTTGCAGTTGCTAGTAAAATGCAAATCTTGCAAATATCATTTGATATTTGTAGGAATATAAAACGGAAAAAATAAAAAAACCTTTATTAAAAATAAATAAATAACATGCAAATCTTAATGACAATCATAAGTCAAGACTTCCAGTACGTGTTTTCTAAATCTAAATACAGTATTCCAAAATGATGGTTATTTTCTCCCCCTAATGGAATTGGAAAAACATCTACTTTTTAAATAACAGAAGTTGGACAGGATCTCGGAGGTCTCAATAATCCAATTAACTGCTCAAGCAGTCTGTCTGTTAAAGTTTAAATTTAATTAGATTTAATTTGTATTAATTAAATTAAATTTAAGTCCCGTGGAATTGGGTGGCATAGAAGTTTAATAATCAATAATCAATATCAACTTTATTTGATTAGTCAATCGACCATATCAAAACGAGGAAAAGGACCACATCGGTCGTCATAAAACTGTGACTGGTTAAAATACAATAAAATTGGCTAAAATAGAGGGAATTTGAATAAATAATAATGCAGTATAATATGCTAAAATTGAGTAGTAAAACATGAGAATATAACTTGTGCAAAGGATTATATTAAACAAATCTAAGTTACTGATATAAAATATTCTTAAGTGACTTCATCTCCTTTGCATGCCACCCCAATATGTTCTATAAAACGTTTTCTCATCTCAACAGCCCTGACTATAAACTTAGCGGTTCTAGAAACTACATACTGTATATATTTGTACACTGAAGAAAATATGATAATTGTTTATTACAGTCCCAGTGTATGATTTTGTCAAGTAGGGGCTGTAAATACTGAGGTCTTACTGAGGAGTATAGTTTACAATTGAGTAGCACATGTGCAATATCTTCTATTTCTGGTGCTAGAAGTTTAATAAATTAAATTAAATAAACATTAAGAGAAATTCAAATGAAAAGCCCTTAAAATGCCTTTGACCGAGGTTGATTCAGAAAAAAAATAACAATTGCAAACTTACACAGGCATATCCCGGAAACAGTTAATGCAAAGCATGGATTTTTTCTCTGTGGAAAACATGATGTACAATTCCTCGTGGAGGGCTGAAAAAGGGAGAAAAAAGTTCAACAGCATGGATTACGATTTCTGGGTTGCAGGCAGCCCCCCTCCCCAAAAATTGTAAAATGGGAGCCTGAGAGAAAAAAAGAATTTAATGCTTTGCAACTGAGCGTTGAATGAATTTTTGGTTTTGGGTTGCAAATTCAAAGGGAGAATTTCAGATTCTGTTTGAAGATCGCAGAGAAGAGGATATGGGAAGCAAAATGTGTTTGTGTGGGGGGGAATTGAACAAAAATAAGAATGAATTATAAGTTATAACAACTCCTGCTTTGAACAATAAATTAAAAAAATAGATAAATAAATAATCTAATTAATTAATAAATAAACAAGGGGCTGGACTAAAACACCTTCAGAGATCCTTCCAGCCCCATTTATGGTTCCATGATTTTCATTCTATGATTTTACGGTTCTTCAATTCTATTGTTACCGTATGTTTTTATGACTCTACAACTCTGTAATTCTATAATCCCATGATTGAGATTCTACGATTCTCTGATTCTTTGATTCTACAATTCTGTGATTCTGGTTCTATAATTTTTATGACTTTTATCATCCTATGATTCCATGATTCCATGATTCTCATTCTGTGATTCTTTGGTTCTTCAATTCTATTATTATGTTTTTCTGGCTCTGCAAATATGTAATTCTATAATTCCATGATTGAGATTCTACAATTCTCTGATTCTTTGATTCTACAATTCTATGATTCTGGTTCTATAATTCTTATGATTTTTATCACCCTATGATTTTACAATTCCATGATTCTCATTCTATGGTTCTATGGTTCTTCAATTCTATTATTATTTATACAACTCTATAATTCTACAATTCCATGATTGAGATTCAACAATTCTATGATTCTACGATTCTCTGATTCCAAAATTTTATGATTCTGGTTCTATAATTTTTAATATCCTATGATTTTATGATTCCGTGATTCTGATTCTATGATTCTACAAATTTATAATCCTGATTCCATGACTGTGACTATACAATTCTAGGATTCGATGATTCTACAATTCTAGGATTCTGGTTCTATAATTCTTATCATTTTTAATCATCCTATGATTTTACGATTCCGTGATTCTGATTCTATGATTCTACGATTTTACAATTCTGATTCCATGATTGTGACTGTACAATTCTAGGATTCTGATTCGATGATCCTACAGTTCTATAATTATTTTGGTTCTTTCCTGCTGTATGTTTTTGCTGCAAAAAAGTTGAGTTTGGTGGTGATGGTGAATGAAGTGTCCTGCATGAGAAAACAATAGCCTCTGAGCACGTACAGCATTTCTTGTGGACCTCCTTCGCCCGTTTGCTCAGCGAGACGATATCATGGCGGGAGAACATCCTGGCCTTGTGGGTCTCTTCGCGGCACTTGGAGCACAGCGGCTGGTTGCAAGTGTTGCAGAAGTACATGGCGTCCAGCTCCTTCGGAAGTAGGAGGGGATGATGGGTGTTGGAGGAGGAGGAGAGACAACTGTGGTCAGAGAAGGAAGCTCAAAGTAATTAGAGCAGCCACTGCTGCTAAGATAGACTGCTCCGGTACAGGGGTGCTCTATTGCATAGCAATTTGAAAAAAATGGGTGGGATTCAACTCCCAGAATTCCCCAGCCTGCACGCCTACAGGGGCTGGTCTAGATGATCCTCAGGGGAACCCTCCTCACCTACCGCTTGTTCGCCAGTGGGCAAAAACCCCTTATCCCTGCAAATGCTTCGGGATGTGGGATTTGCCCCAACCCTAGTCAGCATCCGGATCGCATCTCACCTTACCTGCTTTGTGCTTTGCAGGTCGCAATTTGCACACAGGACATCCTCTTCATAGTCTCCAGAGCTGTCCACCAGGAATTTGAGGAGTTGGTCTTCGGGAGGAAGCCCATTGCCCTTCACGATGGACTGGTGGCTGCAAGGAAGTCGCAAACTGGCTTGTCGTTACTCAAAAGTAGGCTTATTTGCTGCTAAGTGTGACAAACCATGATTAAAAATTGTGATGAACCATGATTAAATCCAGAGGTTGCCCAAAAAGACAATCATTGGTAGTTCTCCACTTATTAGAGCTCTTTAATATTAGTTTCAAGACACTCTCCCTGCCTTTGGTCCCTTGGCAGAAATCATGACAGCTAGAAACTTAAAGTTTTGCTGCTAAGCGTGAACAAGCCATGATTAAAAATTGTGATGAGCCATGACTAAACCCAGAGGTTACCCAAGAAGACAATCATGTGTAGTCCTCCACTTATCAGAGCTCTTTAATATTAGTTTAATAAGTATTTATTGGTTATATGTTAAATGGGTTGGAAATAATTTTAAAATTTGGGGTTGGTCAAAACGTACTATTTAGAGGGAGGGAAAGAGTCTGAAATTTGTGTTTATTTGGTTTCTTTTTAAAATTTTTGTTAACATTTGATTGGTTATGCAGTATTTTCTTAGCTTATAGAAAAACGAATAAAGAGAGGGAGGAGCCACTACTCATAATGTTTAATAAGTTAGAAATATTATTGGTGTTATATTTTTGAAGGAACGTTAAGGAGGAAAGATAAATGCATGTAACTGGATAACAAAATTAGAAAAAAAATTGCATTTTTTAAATGATTGAAAATCTTTTTAAAAACTTTTAAAAACCAACTTTTAAAAAAGTTTTTAAAAACACTTTTAAAAAAGTTTTTAAAAGTTTTTTAAAAGTTTTTAAAAAGTTTCTTAAAATTTTAAAAAAGTTTTTTAAAAAGTTTTCTTTTAAATTTAAAAAACTTTTCAACTTTACAGGATGTTTCCCTGGGAATATAATTAAAAGATAATGTATGTAACTGGATGACAAAATTAGAAAAAAATGCAATTTGTTTTGACGATTGAAATGACTTACTAACAAAATATTGCATTTTATTCATGGAGAATAGATGGTATATTGTATGGTTTGAATGTATTTTGAGAGAAAAAATAAATAAAATAGTTTCGAGACACTCTCCCTGCCTTTGGTCTCTGGGCAGAAACCATGAGGACTAGAAACTTAAAAGTTTGTCAAATGTTAGAAGGCGGGATCCTAGAGTGGGATCAGAGTCCCTGGAGATCATCTAGTCCAACCCTACTGCCCAGTCAAGCGGTCACAAAGCCAGGAAGGCCGTCCTTACCCACAGAGGGGACATGCCAGGCGGCTGTCAATGGCTCGTCCTCGCAAGCAGCTGGCACAGAAGTTGTGATAACAATCCAGGAGGCAGGGGTGTTCGTACTGCTCGTGGCACAGAAAACACACCAGCGGGTGGCAGTTGGCGTTGTCAAGCTCACACAGGTTCTCCAAGGGGGTGAAGATCCCGCCCGACATCTGGAGAATATGGAAGAAAAATCACTGGAGGAGCTGAAGGGCTTTTTCTGTGTCTAGCTGCAGAGATCTGTGTCAGCCAGAAGTCTGCAGATTTCTATTTTCTATTTTATATGTAATGCACAATCGGCCCCTAGGTGGCAGCAGATAAAATGGGAATCCATCAGGAGTCACTGATTGGGTGAGAGCTGTAGTAACAGCAGGTGATTGGCTAACTGTCAGTGATCTGTCAATGTAAATAGCTCTCACCTGAGGTAAATGTCGGTTGAGTTTGTTCTGTGTAGATTACCACAATAAACAGTTATAATTGAATCCACATGGGCCGTCTGTATTTAATTTTATATATTTTACATTTTACATTTTACATTTTACATTTTACATTTTACATTTTACATTTTACATTTTACATTTTACATTTTACATTTTACATTTATTTTTATCTTATTTTATTTATTTAATTTTTGGTTCATTACACATTCATCAGGATGTTCACACTATATTATTATTATTATTATTATTATTATTATTATCATGATTATGATTATGATTATGATTATGATCATTATTATAATCATTATTATTTATTATTTATTTAAGCCACCCCGAGTCGTTGGAGAGGGGCAGCATATAAATCCAATTAAGAAATAATAAATAAATTTAATAATAAATGAATATTTGTATTTATACGCTGCTCACTCCAAAAAGGACTCAGGGGGGTGAACAATCACCCTAAATACAATAACAATAAAAAGCAACTAAAAAAAATATAACCATAAAATCAACAGTGCAATAAAAACAATAATATCATAAAAAGCCTTACAGTTATGACCACTATTATTTTATTTTAGGTTATTCGGGAGTGAGGAGGGCTATAAATTAAATTAATAATAAATAAATAAATTTTATTTTACGTTATTTTATTCTATTATAGTTTTTATTTTTGGTTCATCACACAGTCAGCCAGATGTTTGACTATTTTGTCATTTCTAGTTTAGTTTAGCTTATAATTTAGTTTCTATAAACGTTTAGGTGAGTTTATATTATAGTCTAGGACTAGGTTATAGCTTAGTTTGCATTATATTTTATTTTATAGATGTCCTTTTATTTCCAGCAGTGGTCATCATCTGCCTGATTTTGAGAGCCTCCATGGGAACGCCTGGTGTTTTTTGGAACCATGTAGAAAAAAAACACATCCCAGAACAGCGACTCATGCAGAGAGGCAACAGGTAGCCTCTCAAGCTGAGAAATTCCTGAGATTGGCAAAAGTTTTCGGTCATTTCGTTTATGTCTTTTGTGCCGAAGCACAGCCTGTAAACTTGGCCTGTCTACGTGAAGGATTACCTCTGCATTTTGGCATCTCCTGCACAAACATAACCCTGGTTTATTTATAGCTTGTTGCAAAGAAGGGGCATATTTATGGATTGTTTTTGTCTGCGAGCACTCCGTTATTCTGATTTGTCCTGGTGGCTATCAGGGACAAATCCTTCCCTAAAAGGACCTTAATTTGTTGCCTCTCCTTTTTTTAATGATGGAAGATTTAGGGTTTGGGAGACACAAAACTCTCTTTCTAAAGAAAATATTTGGATGGATTTCTCAAGAGTTTCCCTATAAAATGTTCAAAATGAAAGTTTGATCGCTTCCATAGCATCCTCTGCTGGTAAAATTCAGAAAGAGAAAGGAGGAAGGGAAGAAGGAAGGAAGGAGAGGGGAAAGGAAGGAGAGGGTGGAGGCAAGGAAGGAGGGAAGGAGAAAGGGAAGGAAAGGAGAGATGGAGCAAGAAAGGAAGGAGAGAGGGGAGGAAGTAGAGGGTGGAAGCAAGGAAGGATGGAAGGAGAAAGGGAAGGAAAGGAGAGATGGAGCAAGGAAGGAAGGAGAGAGGGGAGGAAGGAGAGGGTGGAAGCAAGGAGAGAAAAGGAGGAAGATGAAAGGGAAGAAAAAAGGAGAGAAAGGGAGGGAAGGAGGGAGGGTGGGAGAAAGAAAGGAAGGAAGGAGAGGGAAGAAATAGGATGGAAGGAAGGAAGGAGAAAGGGAAGGAAAAAGAGAAAGGATGGAAAATGAGGAAAGAGAAAAGGAAAGCATGAGAAGGAGGGAGGGATCAAGAAAGGAAGGATGGAGAGAGGGAAGGAAGTAGATAAAGGAAAGATGAGAGGGAAGAAATGCGAGAAAGGGAGAGAGGGAAGGAGGGGGGAAAGGAAGGAAAGAAAGGAAGGAAGATGAGAGGGAAGGGAGGGAAGGAGGAAGGGAGCAAGTAAGGAAGGATGGAGAGAGGGAAGAAAGGAGAGGGTTGGAAGCAAGGAAAGAAGGAGAAAAGGAAAAAAGAAGAGAAGGAGGAAAAGGAAAAAGGTGAAATGATTTTTAGAAAGACAAAGGGAGGGAGGAGAGAGGATAGAAGGAAGAGAAGAAGGGTTGCATAGGAAAGAAAGGAAAAGAAGAATGGAGGGAAAGCGGGAAAAAAGCACTTAAGTTTGCATTTTTAACTTTGCAAAAACTAAAAGATTTCCCAATTTTTCCCCACCAACAGCTACAGTCCCATCAATTTCTCTGGGAATCTTTTTATGTTTTGGCATCAATCCAACTGCCTGGAGCTATTTATAAAAAGAACAATCGAGGCCGGATAAAAATATCCTCCTCTAATCTCCCCCCAAACTCCCCCCAAGCTGCACCGAGCTAAAACCAGAAGGTCTTGTGGATCCCGGGGAAAAAAAGATTGAATTTTCTTACTTTGAATTTCTGCTTTTCGGCTCCCACCTCTTTCGGCGAGAATCCAGGAGTCTTACATTTTTATTTTACAATTCAATGAAATAAAAGAAAATCAAATCAACTCCCTTTGAAAGCTCTGCTGCTTTTAGCTGGCCAGCCCAGCTCTGCAACGACAAATCAACATCTCTTCCAGGCTTGGAGGTTGTTGGTTTTTAAAAATAATAAATAATTATTATTTAGCAAATAATAATTCGCTAAAGGACCTTGAGTTTTGGAATTTAAAAATTAAAAACCCGGTTTTGAGAAAGAGTCTTGCAGAGAGACGAGAGAAGGCAGTGTCCGTCCGACATGGATTGAGAAGTTGGGCTTTTTGCTGCCCCCCAACTTGGAGGCCTTCCAGAGCCTTGTTCGGATCTCGCCCTCTGCTGCCACCGGAGTGTTTTTCTGGAAAGTCAAAGTGTTGGGTTGGTGGGCCGGCCAAGTCCCCCCTCCTCCCTGCTCAAGGACCGGCCAAGGTCACATCAGGCAATGTTGGAGCCTGGAAAGACATTTGAAGCATTTTGTGTCCAAGGAGCCCCACAAATGAGGAATTCAAAGCCCCTAACGGCCACTTGATTCATCCGTTCGATTGGAAGAAGATGGAGAGACGCCAGAGGTCACCTAGACCAACCCCAAAGTGTACCCTGGTGTGTGATAATTCCTTTGTAGCTTAGGAGCCAAGATTTCTGCCCTATATGTGTCTGTCTGTCTAGGTGTCTCTAATTTCTCTCTCTCTCTTTCTATTTCTCTATCTATTTCTCTATCTATCTATCTATCTATCTATCTATCTATCTATCTATATCATCATCTCTCTCTCTCTTTCATTCTCTCTCTATATCTATCATCTCATATATATTTATATATATCTCATTTTATCTATTATCTGTCTACTTATCTATCCATCTATATCATATTTCTCTCTTTCATTCTCTCCCTCTCTCTGTCATCTCATCTCTCTCTCTATCATTCTATCTCTCTATCTCATAACTCTGTCTCTCATTCTATCTATCAGATATCTATCTATCTATCTTTCTATCTATCTATCTTTCTATCTATCTATCTTTCTATCTATCTATCTATCTATCTATCTTTCTATCTTTCTATCTATCTATCTATCTATCTATCTATCTATCTATCTATCTATCTATCAAGTCTATCTACCTACCTACCTACCTAGTTAGTTAGTTACATAGAAACATAGAAAATTGACGACAGAAAAAGACTTCCTGGTCTATTTATTCTGCCTTTATACTATTTCCTGTATTTTATCTTAGGCTGGATCTATGTTTATCCCGGAGATGTTTGAATTCAGTTACTGTGGATTCATCTACCACGTCTGCTGGAAGTTTGTTCCAAGCATCTACTCCTCTTTCAGTCAAATAATATTTTCTCCCGTTGCTCCTGACCTTTCCCCCAACTGACCTCCCGTTGCTCCTGATCTTTCCCCCAACTGACCCCCCTGGTTCTTGTGTTCACTTTCCTATTGAAAACACTTCCCTCCTCAAGCTTATTGAACACATTAACGTATTTCAATGTTTCGATCGTGTCCCCCCTTTCCCTTCTGTCCTCCAGACCAGTGTTTCCCAACCTTCGCTGGCTGGGGAATTCTGGGGCATTCGCTGGCTGGGGAATTCTGGGAGTTGAAGTCCAATTATCTTCAGGTTGCCAAGGTTGGGAAACACTGCGCCTAGACTCTACAGATGGAGTTCATGAAGTCTTTCCTGATCAGTTTGATGCTTAAGACCTTCCAGCATTTTAGTCGCCCGTCTTTGGACCCGTTCGATTTGAACCATCTCTTTTTGTAGGTGAGGCCTCAAGGCCGCAGCAGATGCGAATCCTGGCCTCCATTGCCAATTCCCACGTCTTTTGCAGAGAGGAAGGATTGCCACACTCGGCTGAGACGGGTGGGGAAACCAGAGGAAGCTGGGGTGACTCACAACGGCACCTGCTGGGCTGCAGCCAGAGCGAAACTGGGAGCCAGCCCTTGGCCGCAGGGCTGGGGAGACGTTCTCGGGCTGCAGGGCTCAGGCCTCCTCCCGCCTCGGGTGGGGAGCAGCTGGCACCCAGGGCAGCCAACGGGCGGGGTGGGGTGGGGGAGCCCGTCATCCGGCTTGGGATGGACAGTGGCTCTCATGGGTGGGGGAGAGGAAAGTGTCCCCCCACACACGCCGCTTCTGTGCTAGTGGTTGTTCTTCTGGTTTTGGAGTTTTTCCAAATCTCTGCAGTTCAGTTTCTCCTTTCAGTCTCGCCCGCTTTGGTTCCGTTCTCTTTGACATTCCTTCGTTCTGGACTCCCTCCCTTCTTCTGTCCTTCTTTTCCTTCCTTTTTTCCTTCCTTTCCTCCCTCCCTCCCTTTCTCTCCTTCTTTCTTCCCTTTCTCCTTCCTTCCTTGCTCCCTCCCTTTCTCCTTCTTTCTTCCCTCTCTCATTCCTTCCTCTCTACCTCCTTCCCTTTCTTTCTTCTTTCTTCCCTTTCTTCATCCTTCCTTCCCTTTCTCCTTCCTTCCTTGCTCCCTCCCTTTCTCCTTCTTTCTTCCCTCTCTCATTCCTTCCTCTCTACCTCCCTCCCTTTCTTTCCTTCTTTCTTCCCTTTCTTCTTCCTTCCCTCCCTTTATTATTTATTAAATTATTATTTATTAAATTTGTATGCCGCCCCTCTCCGTAGACTTCCTTCCTCACTCTCCTTCTTTCTTCCCTCTCTCATTCCTTCCTCTCTACCTCCCTCCCTTTCTTTCTTCTTTCTTCCCTTTCTTCTTCCTTCTTTCCCTTTATTATTTATTAAATTATTATTTATTAAATTTGTATGCCGCCCCTCTCCGTAGACTTCCTTCCTCACTCTCCTTCTTTCTTCCCTCTCTCCTTCCTTCCTCACTCCCTCCCTTTCTCTTCTTCTTTCTTCCCTTTCTCCTTCCTTCCTTCCTTTCCTCCTCCCTCCCTCCCTTTCTCTCCTTCTTTCTTCCCTTTTAATTCTCATTAGCAAGTGAGTCCTATTGGGATGGGGTGGCATAGAAGTCGAATACAAATAATATAAAACAAAACAAAACAAAATAATAAAATATAATATAATGAAGTAAAATAATGTAAAATAAAATAGAAAAGTCACCCACCCACCCCAGGGACTTGCAAAATAACAAAATAACTTTAAACAAAACAAAAACAAAGAGAAACTCCGCAAACAATTCCTCCCACTTTCTGAGCTGTGGGTAAATCCCTTCTCCGAGCGGGATGCCCGAGGCCTTGGATCGGAGCCCCATAACTCTCTCCCAGGAACACGATTTGCCCGGGGCCACTCTAAGGAGGCCTCCTCCTCCTCCCAGCCCCACGGAAGGCAAAAAGGGCCGTGTTTTCCCACACTTTTCGGGCAAGGAGCACACGGCCCGTCTCAGGTGGCAGCCAGGCCTCGCCCGTTCCCTGTAACCACTCAGCGAAACTGCTTATTCACCCCGCCGTGAGCCATGTGGGCGGCTGAGCAGAGCATGGAAACTGTTGTATCCTGAAATGGCTACCTTGTAACGCTGTAAATAGTTTGTTCCTCTTTTCCAGCGCTGTCTGAGCCCAAGCAGGAAGTCGCTCCTGATTGGCTCAGACGCGGCCGGCTCTCGCTTTGGCGGGAACCGCAAAAGTATAAAAGAAGCGGCTTCTCCCTGCAGAGCCAGTCGGTACTCGCTGAATCGTCACTTTACCTTGCTGAGCTGTCACTTATTCTCTGAGCTGAATAAAAGTACCGATTGCTCAAACCCTGTCTCTGGGTCTACTTCACTGGCGACGAACGAACGGAAGAACTTCGCGTGCAACATGGACAAAATCCAGATCGGCCAGGCTCCAGAACTTTTCGATGCCGAGAAAATGACTTGGGACGAGTACATGGCCACCTTCGAGATATTCCTCGAGGCGGCGGGAATGCAGGACGCCGGAGCCGATCGCAGACGGGCTATTTTTCTAAACTACTGCGGCGCAGAGATCCGTAGACTTGCCCAAACTCTCACCGAACCAGAACAAGCAAGAGCCACAGCGTGGGACGTCCTTCAACAGAAACTAGCGAGCCATTTTAAACCAACCAGACCAGCCGTGGTTTACCGGCATCAATTTCACATGATGGCTCAGAGAGAAACCGAGTCGATAAGCCAATTCACAACGCGGCTTCGAACGGTACTCGCTCAATGCAAGTTTCAAGATCCGGAAGCTCGCCTCACCGACGCCTTGATTTTCGGCATGAAGAACCACACAGTGAGAAGTAAACTCCTCACCGAAGATGAGCCGACTCTACAAACCGTAATCAAATTAGCGCAAACCGCGGAAGCAGCCGACGCAGCGGCAAGAGAATTAAAAGAGCACGGAAGGCGAGAAACCATTGCCAAGATCGACGCCGAGTCTCCCAGCGCCATGGGAACAGACGTCCGCGGCCAGCTAACTAGCAACGGGGACGACTGCCTCCTCCTGCAAGACCAACCGAGACACCCTAGAGCTACTCATCCAGCCCCCTGCGCGGGCTGCCGGGGAAATCACCAGCGCCATCGATGCCCGTTCCGCGACACCACTTGCCGCCGTTGCAACCGGAGAGGCCACATCGCCATCGCATGCAGGGCAACGGCACCAGAAGAAACTTTTGCCACACAACAATACCAGCGACCCCAAAACCACCACCCCCAATCGCGAGAAAGGAGACCGTTCCGCAACTCGGGTCAAAGGAATTACCCCACCGCTAACCGAGACTACAATAGAGGTAACTCTCAATATTCCGTGAATAACACGGCAACCAAAAAGGGGGCTAAAATTGTTATCTCGTTGTTGCTAAATAACCAGCCTTGCTCAATGGAGCTAGATACGGGTTCGAGATATACCATCATGCCCTGGGAAAAATTTAAGCTATATATGCCTAATGTGTCTGAGGCTGACCTAATTCAAACCTCTTTGGTGATCAGAGACTTCCAAGGGGGGGTAATCTCGGTCCTGGGAACTGCAAATGTACCTATTGTATTTAAGAATGTCAAATGTACCCTTCCCATGCTTATTGTGACGGGGGCCAAACACTCCCTGCTAGGGCTAGCATGGATGGAACCGTTGGGGATTGAAATTTCGGGTGTGTATAATGTAAACTGTGATATTATGCCTAACTTTGTGAAAGAGTTCCCTGAAGTGTTCAGCCCCACCTTAGGATTGTATAAGGGAACCCCCATATCTTTCTCTATTGACCCCAAGGTCCCACCAGTTAGACTGAAACCTCGCAGGGTTCCCCTCCCGCTTCTCCCCAAGCTAGACTTACAGCTGGACAAACTCATTAGTCAAGGTATCTTGGTCCCTGTGGAACAGGGGCCATGGGAAACTCCCATAGTGACACCCCTGAAGCCAGATGGCTCCTTAAGAGTTTGCGCTGATTACAAATCAACCCTGAATAAGGCACTCCAACACCACCCCTACCCCATTCCGGTTGTGCAACAACTCTTACACTCCCTGGGGGAGGGGAAAAGGTTCGCAAAGATCGACCTGGCGCAGGCTTACCAGCAACTTCCGGTCGATGAACAAACAGCAAACGCTCAAACAATTGTAACGCACAGGGGGGCTTTCAAATGCACGAGGTTACAGTTTGGGGTGAGCATAGCCCCAGGGATATTCCAGAGCATCATGGAACGCCTATTGTCAGGGGTAAATGGGGCCATCCCATATTTTGATGACATCTTAATTGCAGGGGAAAACCAGGAACAAGTGAACAAAAGAATAAGGGAAGTACTTAAGAGGCTACAGGACAAAGGGTTACGAATCAAGCCTGATAAATGTGTCTGGGGAACTAACAGTATTGAATTCCTAGGATATAAAATAGATAAGGAAGGTATCCACCCCACAACTGAGAAGCTGAGAGCAATTAGAGAAGCCCCAGAGCCACGAGATAAGAGTGAGTTGCAAGCATTTTTGGGCCTCCTTAATTTTTATTCCGTTTTTTTAAAGCAGAAGGCAACAGTAGCAGAGCCTCTCCATCGTTTACTCCAGAAGGAAGCCCGCTGGACATGGGGGAAAATTGAACGTGAAGCCTTTGCTCAAATAAAAAATTTACTAACTTCTAAAAGTGTAGTAGTCCAATATAGTGCCTCACTACCCATTAGGCTCACGTGCGACGCTTCGCCGTACGGCATAGGAGGAGTCCTAGCTCACGTTCTACCTAATCAGACAGAGGCCCCAATAGCATTTTTTTCAAGAACCATGACCAGCACGGAGAGAAATTATAGCCAGTTAGACAAGGAGGCTCTGGCATTAGTGGCAGGGGTAAAGAAGTTTCACAATTACATTTTTGGAAGAAATTTTGAGCTAGTCACTGACCACAAACCCCTACTAGGCCTGCTAGCCCCCAACAAGCCCACTCCACCTTTTATGTCTCCAAGACTAATCAGATGGGCCCTTTTCCTCTCTGGGTATCAGTATGAGCTCACCCACAAGGGGGGGAAGGAAATCAATCATGCAGACGGCCTCAGCAGATGCCCCATAGCAGACTTGGTAGAAGACCCTGTTCCAACCACAGACGTGCTAATGATAGAACTCGAGGAAAACCCACTAACCACAGCAAAAGAGGTAGCTGCACACACGCAGCAAGACCAAATCCTGAAACAAGTAGTGAACTGTGTTCTAAAGGGATGGCAAAATGATATTGTTAAACCTGAATTGTGTGATTTTAAGAACAAAAGGCTTGAATTGTCATATGTAAAAGGTTGTTTGCTGTGGGGGGATAGAGTGATCATCCCCAAACGCCTAAGGGAAAAGGTACTCAGAATGTTACACGTGGGCCATCCTGGGATTGTCAGGATGAAGAGCCTAGCAAGGGGGCATTTATGGTGGCCAGGGCTTGATGCTGATATTGAAAGTTGGGTTTCAAAGTGTGACCCGTGCCAAGAGTCTAGGCCCAATCCCCCCAAAACAACTCCGGCTGAGTGGGAACAGCCTGCTGGCCCTTGGTCTAGGATCCACATTGATTTTGCTGGCCCAGTGGGGTCTCAGTATTTCCTAATAGTGGTTGATGCTTTCTCCAAATGGTTGGAAATAATAGCAATGAACAACATAACCACAAGTGCCACTATCAAGGTATTGAGCAGACTGTTTGCATCCCATGGTTGCCCTGATCTATTGGTGTCTGACAATGGACCGCAACTAACAGCCAGGCAATTCGAATTATTCCTAGATGGCCTGGGGGTCAGACATGCCCTCATCTCGCCTTACTCGCCCTGGGCTAACGGGTTGGCAGAACGTTACGTAAGGGTGGCAAAAGAGGCATTGCACAGGTCAGGCCCTGGAGATGTGCAACAGAACTTGGACCAATTCTTATTAACCCAGCACATTACCCCTAACTCGCACACACATGTAAGCCCTGCAGAGTTATTGATGGGGAGAAAGTTGAGGTCACCACTAGACAGGTTAAACCCAAGGTTCTGTTTGAATAATAACCAAATGTGCATAAAACCAGAAAGAGAAATGTATTTGGGTCAAAATGTATATGTAAAATGCTTTGATGGAAATGTAAACTGGATGAAGGGAATTATTGTTAAGCAAAATGCACCCAAGACTTATATTGTTAAACTGGAGGATGGTCGTTTGTGGAAACGACACATAGACCACATTCGGAAACGAACTGAAAACCAATTACAACAACCTGCTGACTCGGACTCTCCCCCCTCAACAGACTTTTATACATTGCCCGAACTAAGAAACACGCAGAGAGACTTATCGGGCCAGGGGGAACCATCCAGCGACGCCGAGCCATCCTCGTCCTCCGAGGCCTTCGTTGGGCCCGCCAGGCCTAGTCCACCGCACCGGGAGAACAGCGGCGAGCCATCCTCCACAGTCAGTGGCGAAGGAGAAAATGGACTGCGCAGGTCAGCGCGAGAGTCTCGAAGGCCTCACCGATTGGACGACTTCGTCACGTGGCTTTCTTGATGGATGGGTCCAACTATGAGGGGAGGGGTGTTGTATCCTGAAATGGCTACCTTGTAACGCTGTAAATAGTTTGTTCCTCTTTTCCAGCGCTGTCTGAGCCCAAGCAGGAAGTCGCTCCTGATTGGCTCAGACGCGGCCGGCTCTCGCTTTGGCGGGAACCGCAAAAGTATAAAAGAAGCGGCTTCTCCCTGCAGAGCCAGTCGGTACTCGCTGAATCGTCACTTTACCTTGCTGAGCTGTCACTTATTCTCTGAGCTGAATAAAAGTACCGATTGCTCAAACCCTGTCTCTGGGTCTACTTCAGAAACAAGTCCAGGCGGCTTGCGTGTTGCGGCTGGGGCTCGTGACTCGGTTTCCCCAAGGTCAGGGAAAAAAGCGAAACCACAAGGAGAGGCTACTATCTTGGCTCGATTGATGTGGAAGCACAGAAGCGCCGAAGGGACCTCGGGAGGTATTCTTGCTCCAAATTGGGGGATTGGATTAGATGACCTCTAGGACTCCCATTCTGGGACCCTGCCTTCTCTACTTTGGGCAGAGCTTAGTTTCCAGCCCTCATGGTTCCCAAAGAGATATGGTGATAAGAGTTTCTCGAGAGAGGGAGATGGTGATCCCGCTGTATAGAGCGCTGGTGAGACCCCATTTGGAATAATACTGTGTTCAGTTCTGGAGACCTCACCTACAAAAAGAGATGGATCAAATTGAACGGGTCCAAAGACGGGCTGCAAAAATGGTGGAAGGTCTTAAGCATAAAACGTATCAGGAAAGACTCCATGAACTCCATCTGTCTAGTCTGGAGGACAGAAGGGAAAGGGGGGACATGATCGAAACATTGAAATATGTTCAAGGGTTCAATAAGGTTCAGGAGGGAAGTGTTTTTAATAGGAAAATGAACCCAAGAACAAGGGGGCACAATCTGAGGTTAATTGGGGAAAAGATCAGAAGCAATGTGAGAAAATATGATTTGACTGAAAGAGTCGTAGAGGCTTGGAACAAACTTCCAGCAGATGTGGCTGGTAAATCCACAGTCACTGAATGTAAACATGCCTGGGATAAACATCCATCCACCCTAAGATAAAATACAGGAAATACTAGAAGGGCAGACTAGATGAATGAGGAGGTCTTTTTCTGCCATCAATCTTCTAGGTTTCTAGGTTTCTAAGTCAGCTATGATTAAACCACCGTTAAAATGACCCTTGAATTACAGGACAAAAGAGGAATCAGAGTTCTACAAAGCGTGGAATAAATAATATATCTGGATGGGGAAAAGAGAACACACAACTTCCTTATAATCTTTGTAATTTCCACCCAAAAACCATCCCACGAACCCACAAAATAACAACAAAAATCAATGAAAAAGTAAACAGATCAACAGATAAGTTGACGCCATCTATGACACTTGATAAATTTACAGATATAAACTTACTTCTTCTTTTATTCCCCCCTTCCCTCCATTCCTCTTTTCCTTTCTTTTCTTTGCAACCTTTCTTCTCTTCTTTCTATTCTCTCTACTCTCCCTCCCTTCATTTTTTTTGACATTTCTCCTTTTTCCTTTTCCTCCCTCTCTTCTTTCTTCCTTTTCTTCTTTTCTTCCTTCCAAAACTCTCCTTTCTTCCCTCTCTCCATCCTTCCTGTCTTGCTCCCTCTCTCCTTCTTTCTCTTTCTCTCCTTCTTTCTTCCTGCTCCTCTTCTTTCCTTTCTCTCCTCTTTCTCCCTCCTTCCTTTATTGCTCCCTCCTTCCCTCCTTCCCTCTCTCTTTCTCTTCTTCTTTCTTCCTGCTCCTCTTCTTTATCTCCTTCCTTCGCTCTCTCCTTCCTTCCTGCCTTCCTTCCTTACTTGTTCCTTCCCTTCCTCCCTTTTTAAAAAGTTTTTTTAAAGTTTTTAAATGTTTTTTTTTAAGTTTTCTTTTAAATTTAAAAAACTTTTAAACTTTACAGGATGGTTCCCTGGGAAGCTCCATGAAAATGCCAGCCTTTTTAAAAATAAAATCTCATGGATTTTTTTCCCCCCTTTGCTGAAAGGAGAAACTGGCGGCCGCCTGACACAAAGGCTCAGGTATTTCCCTGGAGCTCCGGTGAAGAAAGAAGAAGGCGTCAACTGAAGGCCAACCGAGATTCTTCTCCCTGCCCTGCGGGCGTATCTAAGGCTCCTTCCCCTTGGCAGGCAGGCAGGTTCTCAGCAGCTGGAGAGGATCTCCGGGTGTCTCCCTTGCCAGATCAGGAGCCTCAGTTAGGAGGGGAAACCGGAGTTTGATTGGACAGAAAGTCTCAGTCCCTCTTTCCCTCCCCCAACCCCCCTACAGCCCAAGAAAGTAGGAATCTTCTATCTATCTATCTATCTATCTATCTATCTATCTATCTATCTATCTATCTATCTGTCTATCTGTCTATCTGTCTATCTGTCTATCTGTCTATCTGTCTATCTGTCTATCTGTCTATCTGTCTATCTGTCTATCTGTCTATCTGTCTATCTGTCTATCTGTCTATCTGTCTATCTGTCTATCTGTCTATCTGTCTATCTGTCTATCTGCCTATCTGCCTATCTGCCTATCTGCCTATCTGCCTATCTGCCTATCTGCCTATCTGCCTATCTGCCTATCTGCCTATCTGCCTATCTGTCTATCTGTCTATCTGTCTATCTGTCAATCTGTCTATCTGTCTATCTGTCTATCTGTCTATCTAACTATCCTCTATTTATCCATCCAATCTCTTTCTCTCTTTCTCTCTCTCCCCCCCTTTCTTTCTCACTCTCTCTATCTATACTATCTGTCAGTCGGTCAGTCTGTATCATCCATCCATCCATCCATCATCTGTCTTATTCATCCATCCATCCATTCTCTCTGTCTCCCTCTCTCTTTCTCTCTCTCGCCATCTATTTATTCTATCCGTCCATCTTTCTATCTGTTTCTCCTATCTATCCATCTATTATCTATCCATCTATCTATTTATATCATTATCTGTCTGTCGTAGCTATCATCTATCTATATCTATCCATCCATCCATCCATCCATCCATCCTAACTATCTATCTATCTATCTATCTATCTATCTATCTATCTATCTATCCTCTATTTGGGCATCCATCAATCCACCCCGTCTCTCTCCATCTCTCTATTCTAGCTGTCATTCGGTCGGTCTGTATTATTTATCTACCTATCCATCTACCTGTCTATCTATCTCTCTATCTCTCTATCCATCCATCCATTCTCTCTGTCTCTCTTTATCTATCTATTCTATTCATCTGTCTGTCTATCACTATCAGCTATCTATCTATCTATCTATCTATCTATCTATCTATCTATCTATCTATCTATCTATCTATCTCATTGTCTGTTTGTCTGCCATATCTATTTACCCATCCATCCATTATCCATTTGTCTGTCTGCCACTCTCTATCTACCCATCCATCCATTCTCTCTGTCTCTCTTTATCTATCTATTCTATTCATCTGTCTGTCTATCAGTATCATCTATCTATCTGTCTGTCTATCTACCTACCTACCTACCTACTCACCCACTGTCTGTCTATCTATCTATATCATTATCTGTTTGTCTATCATATTTATCTATTTATCAATCCATCATCTATCTGTCTCTCTGTCTGTCCCTATCTATCTATCTATCTATCTATCTATCTATCTATCTATCTATCTAATCTAATCTATCTGTCTATCTATCTATATAATCTATCTATCTATCTATCTATCTATCTATCTAATCTATCTATCTATCTATCTAATCTATCTATCTATCTATCTAATCTAATCTATCTGTCTATCTATCTATCTATCTATCTATCTAATCTAATCTATCTATCTATCTATATAATCTATCTATCTATCTATCTATCTATCTATCTATCTATCTATCTATCTATCTATCTATCTATCTATCTATCTTCCTATCTTCCTATCTTTCTACTTTTCTATCATTTCCATCCATCCATCCACCTACCTACCTACCTCTGTCTCTCTCTGTCTTTCTCTCCTCTATTTCCCTCACTCCCTCACTCTCACTCTCTCTCACTCTGGATCCCGATCTACAACACCACAGTCTCCTCCGGCCTTAAAAATCCAGACGTGGCAAATTCCCCAAAATCAAGAAATTGCCGCAGCCGAAAGGGCTTTGCTCAAAATCCCTGCCGAGTATCGCTGCTTAATCCAGGGCCCTTCAGGGGTGGCGAGAGCTTCCTTTTAAACTTTTAATTTTCTAATCCTTTTCAACAGGTTCGCCTCCCTCCCTGTTGCCTTTCTGGATTTGGGAAATATGTCTGAGTCAGCCCAGAGTTTCCAGCCAGTAATTAAACAATTGCGACTCTTTTCTCCGGCGACAAATTTACATGAGGGGGAGAAAAAAATAATAAATATTTGCCGGGTGTTTTAATCTCACCTGTCATTTGGCTGCAGCCATCCCTCCATGCCCCAATTAAGAGGAACTGGATTGGCAGCTCCTAATTGGACGTTTGAAACTTCCCCTGGCTCTGGGTTCACCGGGTTTTCCAAATGGCATTCCAGAAAAAGAGCTGGGTCAGCCCTGAAAATTCACCCCGGAAAACTTTGGCAGGCTGCGAGGCTTCCCACTTAAGACGGCGGAAAAATTCCCCACCCGAAAAAAGTCCGATTAGAACCTCGGATGCCAAAAGGTTTGAATGGAATCTCAGAGTAGAAAGGATGCTCCAATTTACTTTATGTGTATTTAATAGAAACCTAGAAGATTGACCGCAGAAAAAAGACCTCCTGGTCCATCTAGTCTGCCCTTATGCTATTTCCTGTATTTTATCTTAGGGTGGATCTATGTTTATCTCAGGCATGTTTTAATTCAGTGACTGTGGATTGACCAACCACATCTGCTGGAAGTTTGTTCCAAGCATCTACTACTCTTTCAGGCAAATAATATTTTCTCACGTTGCTTCTGATCTTTCCCCCAACTAACCTCGAGGTTCAACTACTGTAATGCTCTCTACATGGGGCTACCTTTGAAAAGTGTTCGGAAACTTCAGATCATGCAGAATGCAGCTGCGAGAGCAGTCATAGGCTTTCCCAAATATGCCCATGTTACACCAACACTCCGCAGTCTGCATTGGTTGCCGATCAGTTTCCGGTCACAATTCAAAGTGTTGGTTATGACCTATAAAGCCCTTCATGGCACCGGACCAGATTATCTCAGGGACCGCCTTCTGCTGCACGAATCCCAGCGACCAGTTAGGTCCCACAGAGTGGGCCTTCTCCAGGTCCCGTCAACTAAACAATGTCGTTTGGCGGGACCCAGGGGAAGAGCCTTCTCTGTGACGGCCCCGGCCCTCTGGAACCAACTCCCCCCAGAGATTAGAATTGCCCCCACCCTCCTTGCCTTTCGTAAGCTTCTTAAAACCCACCTCTGCCATCAGGCATGGGGGAACTGAGATATTCTTTCCCCCTAGGCCTTACAATTTACGCATGGTATGTTTGTATGTATCTTTGGTTTTATAATAAGGGGTTTTTTAGTCGTTTAGTATTGGATTGTTACATGCTGTTTTTTATCACTGTTGTTAGCCGTCCCGAGTCTGCGGAGACGGGCGGCATACAAATCCAATAAATAATAATAATAATAATAATTATTATTATTATTATTGTTGTTGTTGTTGTAAATAAAATAATAACCTCAGATTGTGTCCCCTTGTCCTCGTGTGTTCACTTTCCTATTAAAAACACTCCCCTCCTGAACCTTATTTAACCCTTTAACATATTTAAAATGTTTCGATCCTGTTCCCCCTTTTCCCTTCTGTCCTCCAGACTATACAGATTTAGTTCATGAAGTCTTTTCTGATAAGTTTGATGCTTAAGACCAGGGATCCCCAAACTGGGCAACTTTAAGCCTAGTGGACTTCAATTCCCAGAATTCTCCAGCCAGCTTAGCTTGCTGGAGAATTATGGGAATTGAAGTCCACAAGTCTTAAAGTAGCCAAGTTTGAAGACCTCTGCTTAAGACCTTCCACCATTTTTGTAGCCCATCTTTGGACCCATTCCATTTGATCGATATCTTTTTGTAGGTGAGGTCTCCAGAACTGGACACAGTATTATTCCAAATGGGGTCTCACCAGCGCTCTCTACAGTGGAATAACAATCTCCCTCTTCCTGATTGTTATATCTCTAGCTATGCAGCCAAGCCTTCGACTCACTTTCCCTACTGCCTGAGCGCACTGTTCCCCCATTTGGAGACTGTCAGAAATCACAACCCCTAGATCCTTTTCTTCGGAAATTTTTGCTAAAACAGAACTGCCAATACAATACTCAGATTGAGGATTCCTTTTCCCCAAGTGCATCATTTTACATTTGGAAACATTACACTGCAGTTTCCATTGCTTTGACCACTTATCTAGTAAAGCTAGATCATTTGCCATATTACAGACTCCTGTTACTGGTAATCCTTGACATACGACCAGCGTTTTAATCACTGGATGCAGCAACGGTTTTAAGTGTGAAAAGCGGTTGTAAATCTCTTGTTTCAGTGCCGTTGTCATTTTGAACGGTCACTAAAATGAGATGTTGTAAGTCGAGCACTGTCTGTATCTTCTAAAGAAGTTCTCACCACAGCCCAGGTGTGCTGTTCAACACAGAGAAAGAGAGAGAGACAGAAGGAAAAAGAGAAAAAAGAAAGAGAAAAAGAGAAAACAGAAAGAAAAAGGGAAAACAGAAAGAAAGACTGAAAGAGGCAGAGAAAGACACAGAAAGTGAAAGAAAGAAATGAAAAGAGAAAAACAGGAAGAGAGAGAGAGAGAAAGAAAGAAAAGACAGAAAGAGGCAGAGGAAGAGAAAGGTAAAGATACCGATGGAAAAAGAAAAACAAAAATAGAGAGAGAGCGAGAAAGAAAGAAAGAAAGAAAGAGACAGAAAAGACATAGAAAGAAAGAGAGATGGAAAGAGAAAAAACAGAGAAAGAAAGAGAAAGACAGAAAGAGAAAAAGAAAAACAGAGAGGAAGAGAAAGAAAGACGGAAAGAGGCAGAGAAAGACACAGAAAGTGAAAGAAAGAAATGAAAAGAGAAAAAACAGGAAAAAAAGAGAGAGAGAAGACAGAAAGAGGCAGAAGAAGAGAAAGGGAAAGAAAGATAGAGATGGAAAAAGAAAAACAGAAAAACAGTGAAAGAGAAAGAAAGACAGAAAGAGGCAGAGAAAGATACAGAAAGTGAAAGAGATGAAAAGAGAAAAAAACAGAAAGAAAGAGGGAGCAAGAGAGAAAGACAGAGAGAAAGAAAAAGAAAGAGAAAAAGAGACAGACAGAAAAAAACGGAAAGAGAAAAAGAAAGAAAGAGGGAAAGAGAGAAAAAGAAAGACAGAAAAAGAGAGGCCTAAAGAGGAAGGGAGACAGAGACAGAAACCAAAAACAGAGAAATGGAATGAGGGAACGAGAAAGACAGAGAGAGAGAGAGAGAACACGGGGAGCGGTTCTTTGCCCCAGGCGATTAATTACCTGTCTGCTTTTGAAACCTCCCAAGTGAGCCATCAAAAAGCAATCACAGGCTGTTTCTAGAAAGAGGTGATGGCGCACGGTATGCACAAGGAAGGCGGCGTCCGAAAATTCACAGAATTTGCCTGCGGAACTGCCTGACACAAGCTTGATAAATGGCTGACAGAAGTCCTGACGGCAGGGAAGGAGGGGTGGAGTAGGAGCTATGATGGGATTTATTTATGTATTTATTGCTAAACGAATGGCTGCATTTTTCCAAACTCTCTTTTCTCTTTTTTAACCTTTCTTTTTTCTTTCTTTCTTTCTTTCTCTTTCTTTTTCTTTCTTTCTTTTTTATCCTTTCTTTCTTTCTTTCTTTTTTTCTTTCTTTCCTTTTCTTTCTTTCTCTCTCTTTCTTTTTCTTTCTTTCTCTCTCCCTTTTCTTTCTCTTTTTCACCTTCTCTCTCTCCTTCCTTTCTTTCTTTCTCTCTCTGTTTTTCTCTTTCTTTTTCCCCCACCCCTTCGCTTCTATTTCCCCTCTTTTTCAAAAATGTTACTTATTGAATGTATCTGTCCCTTAATTTTTCAACAAACGTTTTCTTAAGCCTGTCTGCAACATCCCCCCTCCCCCTTTCAGTAAGAAATCTCTAGATTAATTTGGTTCGGTTCTAATTTAGTGGTTTAAAAAAAACAAAGCAGAAAAGCAACAAAGAGCAAAATTCCTTTTGTTTATCCTGAACATTCTTAACCCCCCCCCTTTAAAAAAACTGGCTCATTTCCAACTCATTTCTCTCTTCTTCTCAACTTTTGAAAGTTTTTTCTTTTACCTCTAAAGAATAACTGTGGATGGATCATTAAAAAAAAATATTTTTTTTTGCAAACAGGAATAAATGACAGATGAAAATACTCTGAAATTTAAAAAAAAAACCATATTCAAAACTTATTTTTAGACATCCAAAAGAAAACAAGGGGAACCAATATTTTTAAGCAGAATGTTCTCAGCAACACCTGTTTTCAAACTAGCTGGGGGGAAAAAATCAGATTTAAAGCAGTAAACAATTGACACAGGTTTTAAAATCAATTCAGACATTTTTATTGGGTATCAAAAGTGTACATACTTATATATACAGAATTAAAGTGCTGTTCAGTCTTTCTGGCACACGCAAGTGCCAACTGTTGTGCAAGTTACAAACCAGGGAAAACAAGGCGGAGCGGTCCTCAAATTACAACCACAACACATCAGTTACTAAGCAAGGCTATCCAACATGATTTTAGTGTCATGGTCCTTAAGTGAATCACAGCCGAAAACCTGGCCTTGGTTGTCCGAAGGCGGTTTGGGGAAGATAGTTGGTTGACAAGGGCCTGTGATTTGGTCACACACCTGTGGGGAATGTGGAAAATGGTCACACCTGTGAATCACTTTTCTCACTGCCAATGTCAGTTTGGTCACTAAAGGAACGGTCCCAAGTCAAGGACTTCCTCTAATGCAGCATCTGGGAAGGGGGATGTTACTGGCCTGTAGCCCTCTTGTGTAGTAACCACAATGGAGATTTTGAAGTTGGGGTGAGAGAGAGACAGAGAAAGGGAAAAAAGAGAAAAAGACAGAAAAAAAAGAGTTGGAAAGAAAGAAAAAACAAGAGAGAAAGAAAGAAAAAGACAGAAAGAGAGAAATTGAATGAGAGAAAGAGGAATAAGATAGAAAGAATGACTGAGAAAGTATGACAAAGAGAAAGAAAGATAAAAAGAGAGAAAAGTGAGACAGACAGAAAGAGAGAAAGAAAGAAAGAAAGAAAGAAAAAAGAATAAAGGAAGGAAGGAAGGAGATAAAGTGAAAGCGAGAAGAAAAAGGAAGGAAGCAAGGAAGGAAGCAAGAAAAGAGACAAAGTAAAAGAGAGAGAGAGAAAAGTGGGACAGAAGAGAGCGAGAGAGAGAGAAAGAAAGGCGCAAGAAAGAAGGAAAGGAAGGAAGGAAGAAGAAAGAAAGAAAGGAAGAAAAAAGAATAAAGGAAAGGAAGGAAGGAGATAAAGTGAAAGCGAGAAGAAAAAGGAAGGAAGCAAGGAAGGAAGCAAGAAAAGAGACAAAGTGAAAGAGAGAGAGAAAAGTGGGAAAGAAGAGAGAGAGAGAGAGAGAGAAAGGCGCAAGAAAGAAGGAAAGAAAGAAAGGAAGGAAGGAAGAAGAAAGAAAGAAAGGAAGGAAGGAAGGAAGAAAAAGGGAGAAAGAGAGAGAAATTCTGGCCCTAGGCAGGGAAAATCAAAAGTGCCTGGATGTAAAATTTCTTTCTCCCAATTTCCAGTCTTGGTGTCTAATTGAAACAAAACACCAGATTTCCACACGGAATTTAGCCAACCCCAAGAACCGACCCACAATATTTTTGCTTTCTTTTTTTTTAAAAAAAAGAGGGGTGAAAAAATTGTGCGCACTTAAAAGAGTCCAAAATACAGAGGCGTCTTAAAGCCCGAACGGGCACTCCTGCAGAGGCACACCAAACTTTCTTTCCACATTCCTGGCATGGACAATTTTGTTTCCCCCAGAGGGGGTTATAAATAAATCCCAAACGAGGCAAGGTGTAGATTTGCGCCCCCCTTCACCAGGGTCTCCAAAGGGGGGGAGGCTGCACAGGGGGGGAGCAACTGCAAAAGTTTTCCCGGTCCCGTCGGGTGCCAGGGCACGGGGGCCTCTCCGCCTGTCGTGTTGCGCCCAAGTCCTTTGCCGCGTGGGTGCAGTTGTGGTGATGCCACGCGCCATCCTGGAAGGTCTGCTGGAGTTGCACCAAGAGCTTGTTGCATGCCTCTGAGCTCAGCAGGTTGTATTTGGGGACCAGCGTCGCAAAGTGGGACAGGCAGGTGTGGTACCCTTCGCAGTAGCCGTCCGCCGATCCTGTGGGAAGCAAAAATAAAATAATTCAAATTATTCGCCCGAGATTCTTCCCAACTCAAGTAGTTCTCGGACTTGCCTAGAATCCATTTAGCGACCGTCGGAAGTCGCACAACGGCCCGATAAAAGGGGAATTGGATTGAGAAATTCTTATTCTTATTATTTATTAGATTTGTATGCCGCCCCTCTCCGAAAAATCGGAGCGGCTCACAATTTAAAAGAAATTACAAAACACGAAATAAAAAAGGCCCCAGAATTTTTCTTATTAGGTATATTTTCCAAAAACTATATAAAAGAAATTCGATATTTGTTAATACATATCCAAATGGCAGCTAGAATAATTTTTGCACAAAAAATGGAAAGGGGAAGAAATCCTACATGAAGAATTAATTTAAAAAATTGTAGAATGCGTCGAAATGGACATGATGACGAGAAGATTAAAAGATCAAGAAGAAACAGAATATTACAAAGTCTGGGACAAGGTCAACAATTGGTTAGAACCAAAGATTAAGGGAAAAATAAATAATGGTTAATCAATAGATAATTACAGAGGATATCTAAACAAATTGAACATTTGTTAAAGAAGTAGTAAGTAAATAAGAGCATATATTGTTTCTATAATTTTTTTGTATCTAAACAACTTTTGAAAAGAATAGGGCAGATAAAAGCTCTTGTATATGTTTTATGGTTGTTTTGTTTTGGGTCTGTCTAATTATAATTTTAAAAAAATTAAAGAGGAATTTAGAAACTTAGAAACATAGAAACATAGAAGACTGACGGCAGAAAAAGACCTCATGGTCCATCTAGTCTGCTCTTATACTATTCCCTGTATTTTATCTTAGAATAGATGTACCGGTATGTTTATCCCAGGCATGTTTAAATTCAGTTACTGTGGATTTACCAACTTTAGGCCCATTGTTAAGTGAATCACTCCTGTTCTTAAATTAGTCACACCATTGTTAGGCCTAATACACAGATTTTGCTTATCAGAAGGTCACCAAAATGAGATTAAGTGACCCCAGGACACCCCAACAGGCATAAGTCCATGTCAGTTGCCCAGCCTCTGAATTTTGATTAGACCTCCTGGTCCATGTAGTCTGCCCTTATACTATTCCCTGTATTTTATCTTAGGGTGGATCTATGTTTATCCCAGGCAGGTTTCAATTCAGTGATTGTGGATTTACCAACAACGTCTGCTGGAAGTTTGTTCCAAGCATCTACTACTATTTTAGTCAAATAATATTTTCTCACATTGCTTCTGATCATTCCCCCAACTAACCTCCTTCTGCCCCCTTGTTCTTGTGTTCACTTTCCTATTAAAAACACTTCCCTCCTGAACCTTATTGAACCCTTTAATGTCTTTTAAAGGTTCGATCATGCCCCCCCTTTCCCTTCTGTCCTCCAGACTGTACAGATGGAGTTCATGAAGTCTTTCCTAATCAGTTTGATGCTTCCATCATTTTTGTAGCCCATCTTTGGACCCGTTCAATTTTGTCAATATCTTTTTGTAGGTGAGGTCTCCAGAACTGGACACAGTATTATTCCAAATGGGGTCTCACCAGCGCTCTCTACAGCGGGATCACAATCTCCCTCTTCCTGCTTGTTAGACCTCTAGCTATGCAATCAAGCTTTCTACTTGCTTTCCCTACCACCTGACCGCACTGTTCCCCCATTTGGAGACTGTCAGAAATTACAGCCCCTAAATCCTTCTCTTCGGAAGCTTTTGCTAACACAGAACTGCCAATACAATACTCAGATTGAGGATTCTTTTTTCCCAAGTGCTTTATTTTACATTTGGAAACATTCAACTGCAGTTTCCATTGCTTGGACCACTTATCTAGTAAAGCTAAATCATTTGCCATATTACAGACACCTCCAGGAATATCAACCCTATGGCGCACTTTAGAGTCATTGGCAAATAGGCACACCTTCCCTACCAAACCTTCCCCCTCTGTCACTCACAAACATATTAAAAAGAATTAGACCCAGAACAGAGCCTTGTGGCACACCGCTTGTAACTTCTCCACAGATTTTGCTTGTCGGAAATGGGATTGTGTGACCCTGAAATACTGCAACAGGCATAAGTTCATGTCAGTTGCTCATCCTCTGAATTTTGATCAGGTGACCACATGGATAACCGCAACGGTCATAAGTGCGAAAAATGAAGGCCATTGTAACTTCGAACGGTCCCTAAATGGATGTAAGTCAAGGACAGGCTTTACACCATGGGAGGTTTAGGGATCGCCCTGCTGAAATGTTGATTTTTTAAAAAAAACGTTCGTAGGGGTAGTGATTTCTGACAGTCTCAAAATGGGTGAACAGTGCAGTCAGGCGGTAGGGAAAGCAAGTAGGATGCTTGGCTGCATAGCTAGAGGTATAACAAGCAGGAAGAGGGAGATTGTGATCCCGCTGTATAGAGCGCTGGTGAGACCCCATTTGGAATACTGTGTTCAGTTCTGGAGACCTCACCTACAAAAAGATATTGACAAAATTGAACCGGTCCAAAGACGGGCTACAAGAATGGTGGAAGGTCTTAAGCATAAAACGTATCAGGAAAGACTTAATGAACTCAATCTGTATAGTCTGGAGGACAGAAGGAAAAGGGGGGACATGATCGAAACATTTAAATATATTAAAGGGTTAAATAAGGTTCAGGAGGGAAGTGTTTTTAATAGGAAAGTGAACACAAGAACAAGAGGACACAATCTGAAGTTAGTTGGGGGAAAGATCAAAAGCAACATGAGAAAATATTATTTGACTGAAAGAGTAGTAGATCCTTGGAACAAACTTCCAGCAGACATGGTAGATAAATCCACAGTAACTGAATTTAAACATGCCTGGGATAAACATAGATCCTAAGATAAAATACAGGAAATATTATAAGGGCAGACTAGATGGACCATGAGGTCTTTTTCTGCCATCAGACTTCTATGTTTCTATGTTTCTATGTATGTCAATGCGAAGGCACACCACAAGTGTGCAATCCTGTGTCGCACTCACCGGGAAGCGTGCCGCAACTCGTCGGGAGGTCCTTAAGGAACTGCACGGTCATTTCCAAAATATCCGCTTTCTCCAGCTTCGAATAGCAGGAATTCTGGAGGGGAAGAGGAGGAAAAAATTATTTCGTTGAGATGCAAAAACTACGCGCCCCACAAATAGGTTGCTGAGAAGCCCCGATAGAGAACAGAACTTGCGACCAGAGAAATTGAGCCCAACATTTTCTGTCGCTGAGCGAGACAGAGTGGATTTTGCTCCGTTTTAAGATGTTTTGCCAAAGCTGTGACGTGAATCCCTGCAGATAAGGGGTCCCTCAGTGGTCTTGTCGGGTTTTCTCACAGACGTTTTGTGACCCAAATAGGGAACATCATCAATTTAATTTAGTTTAATTTAATAGACTTCTATGCTGTCCGATCCCTTAGGATTCAGGGCTTCTTACAGCAATATAATCCACAATAAAATTCACTACTAAAAGAAGTCAACATTAATATTAAAGCATTAAAATAATAAAAACAATACAATCCCCCACAGCAATCCAATCAACCAAAGGTACCTACCTATCCAGTCAACACTATTTCTAGCACTATCAGTGCTAGAAAGGAAGGGGGATTTGCTCGGGTGATATACAGGTTCTTCTAGCACTGATAATGTTACCTAGTTGGGTCATGAAATGTCTGCAAGAAACCCAATAAGCCAAGAGAGAATTAAGGACCCCCCAGTCCTCCTCCTCCTCTTCTTCTTCCTCTTCTTCTTCTTCCCCTTTTTCCTCCTCCTCCTCCTCCTTCTTCTCCTTCTTTGTCCTTCTCCTCGTCCACTCCTCCTTTTTCCTTCTCCTTCTCTTTCTCCTTCTCCTCTCCTAACCCTCAGCACAGAAAGTGTCTCAGTAATTATTAACAATTATAATATAATATAATAATATTGTAATAATTACTAATAGATCTTGATTCTTGACAAATGTATATTTTATTTTATGTACGCTGAGAGCATATGCACCAAGACAAATTCCTTGTGTGTCCAATCACCCTTGGCCTATAAAATTCTATTCTGTTCTATTCTATCTTGCACTGATGATCTTCTTCTTCCTCTTCCTCCTCCTCCTCCTCTTCTTCTTTTTCTTCTTTCTCCTCCTCTTCCTCCTCCTCCTCTCCACAAACCCCATTCCCACCTAGCCCTGACAAAGTTCCCCACTCAGGTAACGAAACATCTGCAAGAAAACCTCCAACCAACCAGCCCTCAATCCTTCCCTTCCTCCACTCTGCAACCCTTCCAGCACTGAGGATGTTCCCTAGTTGGGTCACAAAACGTCTGCGGGGGGGGGGGACCCCAAGCTCAACGCTTCCCCCCCCCCTGCCCCATTTCAACCCCGAGGCGCAAATATTCTCCTTTCTTGGTCCTCTTCAGTAGAGTCGGGCGCTTCCCCCCTCCCGGATCCCGGCGGGGAAGAAGAAGCCCCCCTCAATCTTTCCCCACCAGCTGGAGGAGCATCCTGGGGGGCCTGGAGTGGGGAGGGGGGCGCCGCCACTTACGTCTTTGCCCACTAGCGGAAGGATGAGCGTCTTGAGTTGGCCAAGGCTGCAGTTGATGCGCGCTCGGCGGCGCTTCTCCATCAGGGGCTTCAGGCTCTGCGAGGGGGGGGTGGGGGAGAAAAGAGAGAAGGAGTCAGTCCGACGGCTGGACGCCCGGCCAAGGGGAGGGGGCAAAGGACCTTCCCGCTCCGCCTCACCTTCCGCAGCTCCGAAGCCTCCCCGCTTTGCCTTCCCGGACTCATCCCGCCTGCAAACGCGCAGCAGCCCGACGGCAGAAGCGACGACTCGGCTCTGCCCCGCCCGACGGGGGAGGGGGACCTTTTATACCCCCTGGCCCCGCCCCCTTGGAAGGCCGGGGCCGCCCGCCCCTTTTAAGAGCCGGCGCCGCCTGGTCCGCGGAACTCGCCGCCACTTTGCAAAGCGCGGGCTAACTAACTGGCTGTGGCTGGATTGGGCTGGAAGCTGAGTGGCGGGCCAAGATGGGTTGGCCAAGACTGGAGCAATGGTCCGGGGGGGGGGGGGTTTGGGCTTTCCACTTCAAGGGGAGGGCCGGAGGCAGAAATGGAAATGATGCCAAGAAAGAGTGAAGGGAGGGAAATAGGAAGAAAGAGATGGAAAGAGAGGCACGTAGAAGAAGAAAAGAAGAGGAAGAAAGAAAAAGGGGGAGAGGAGGGATGAGAGGGAGGGAGGGAAAGGAAAGGAGGAAGAGAGAAGAGAAGGGAAAAGGAAGGGAAGGGAAGGGAAGAGAAGGGAAAGAAGGAAGAGGGAAGGGAAGGAAGATAGAAGAAGGGAAGGAAAAGAAAGGAAAGGAGGAGAGAAGAGAAGGAAAGGGAAGGAAAGGGAAGGAAAGAAGAAGGAAAGGAAGGAAAAGAAAGGAAAGGAGGAAGAGAGAAGGAAAGGAAAGGAAGAGAGAAGAAGGAAAGGGGGAAGGGAAGGAACGGGGAAAATATAGTACTGTATATCCAAAGAAATAATTCTGATCTTCTCTACAGCACCTAAAACCAACCAAGATCTCCTGATGGACAGACAGAGACAGAGAGACAGACCGACCCCCACCTGCCCCTCCCTGAAACTGTCATGTAAGCCGAGGGAAGACACCCCCCCCGGGCCCCCACCAGGTTCGCTTGAGATGCCGCTTCGGGTCCCGGAGGGGCCATTCATACAAGCCCCCCTCCCAAAAAAGCTGGCTTGGCCCAGCGGCGGCGCGGGGGGCTCCAGCTGTCCCCGGGCGTCTTCAGCACCCTGGAGAGCGGCGGGGGAGAGGCCACGCGACGCCCCCACAGCCTCCTCTCCCCCCCCGCCCCGAAATAAATCCCTTGCGTCCCTTGTGGACAAGTTGTGGCGGGCGACACAACGGCCCACCCAGCTGCCAAAAACACAACTTCCCCGAAGCAGCCTCGCTTGGGATGGAGAGACCTTCAGTCAACACAAGGATTACTTATTTACTTGCATGATAATGATGATGATGATGATAACGACAACAATAAAAAATAATAATAAATTAGATTTGTATGCCACCTCTCTCCGAAGACTGTGCGACTCACAACATTTACTTATTTATTTATTATTTACTTATTTACTTATTTTAGTTTTTCAGAGAACCAGTAGTGGAAATTTTGAGTAGTTTGGAGAACGAGTAGAGGAAACTTTGAGTAGTTCAGAGAACCTGTAGTGGAAACTTTGAGTAGTTCAGAGAACCAGTAGCAGAAACTTTGAATAGTTCGGAGAACCAGTAGCAGAAATTTTGAGTAGTTTGAAGAGCCAGTAGCAGAAACTTTGAGTAGTTCGGAGAACCTGTAGCGGAAACTTTGAGTAGTTCAGAGAACCAGTAGCAGAAACTTTGAATAGTTCGGAGAACCAGTAGCAGAAACTTTGAGTAGTTCGGAGAACCAGTAGCAGAAACCTTGAGTAGTTCAGAGAACCAGTAGCAGAAACCTTGAGTAGTTCAGAGAACCAGTAGCAGAAACCTTGAGTAGTTCAGAGAACCAGTAGCAGAAACCTTGAGTAGTTCGGAGAACCAGTAGCAACAACTTTGAGTAGTTTGGAGAACCTGTAGTGGAAACTTTGAGTAGTTCAGAGAACCAGTAGCAGAAACCTTGAGTAGTTCAGAGAACCAGTAGCAGAAACTTTGAGTAGTTCGGAGAACCAGTAGCAGAAACCTTGAGTAGTTCAGAGAACCAGTAGCAGAAATTTTGAGTAGTTTGAAGAACCAGTAGCAGAAACTTTGAGTAGTTCGGAGAACCTGTAGCGGAAACTTTGAGTAGTTCAGAGAATCAGTAGCAGAAACTTTGAGTAGTTCATAGAACCAGTAGTGGAAACTTTGAGTAGTTCGGAGCACCTGTAGCGGAAACTTTGAGTAGTTCGGAGAACCAGTAGTGGAAACTTTGAGTAGTTCGGAGCACCTGTAGCGGAAGCTTTGAGTAGTTCAGAGAACCAGTAGCAAAAATTTTGAGTAGTTCGGAGCACCTGTAGCGGAAGCTTTGAGTAGTTCAGAGAACCAGTAGCAAAAATTTTGAGTAGTTCAGAGAACCAATAGCAGAAATTTTGAGTAGTTTGAAGAACCAGTAGCAGAAACTTTGAGTAGTTCGGAGAACCAGTAGCGGAAACTTTGAGTAGTTCAGAGAACCAGTAGTGGAAAATTTGAGTAGTTTGGAGAACCTGTAGTGGAAACTTTGAGTAGTTCAAAGAACCAGTAGCAGAAACTTTGAGTAGTTTGGAGAAGCCTTGGGATTCTATGAATTGTGGTTGAAACTGTCTGGTGTTTGCCAACCCCTCCCCTACTCCATAATGCCAACCCACCCAACTTGAAAGGGGGGAGGGACGTCACTTTAAAAAGTTTGAATTGCAAAAATAACGGAAGCAGCCAAACTGCTGGGTGAGATCTTCCACGGGGGCTTTGAATAGATGGTCTTTAGCGCCACCTTGTGGTCCAAACGAAGTATTGAAGCTTCTCTTGATATCAATACAGTATTGATTGTTTCAATATTGCTTATTTGTATCCTAGGACAATCATTAAGTGCTGTAGTAGATCATGCCTCTGGACAAATGCGTATTTCCTTTTATGTCCACTGAGAGCATCTGCACCGAAGAGAAATTCCTTGTGTGTCCAATCACACTTGGCCAATATAATAATTCTATTCTATTCTATTATGTATATATATATATAATACTTCCAGAAGGCATACTTAGTGTTTTATAAAGTCACCCCAATCAAATAAATGCTAATAATTTTCATTATACTCATGAATAATTGCCCATTTTAAAGCCAACCAGCTTGGAGGGCAGTGGGGTAAACTTCATTCAAAAGCACAACAATTTGCCCCGTTTCCCCTCGGAGTTTCCCTTTCCCCTTCAAATCCTGCCCTGCATCTCTGCTTGGTCCCCTTTCCCTTTCTCCCTCCTCCTTCCTCCCAAAGCAGCACCCCCCCCCGCTCCTGCGACCCCAGGACCTCTTGCAAAGGAAGGTGGGCCGTTCCCCTTGCATCAGGAACAGCCTTTTTGAGCCCAGCTGCTCCCCAAAGGGCTGCACTTTGTCCGCGCTCAGAGGCCAGGCCACCATTGAAGGTCCTGCAGCTTCAATTCTGGCAGTTGACGTCCACCCATTTTAAAGCCAACCAGCTTGGGGGCTCCCCTCGGAGTTTCCCTTCCCCCCCTTCAAATCCTTCCCTGCCTCTCCGCTTGGTCCCCTTTCCCTCCCTCCCTCCTCCTTCCTCCCCCTCCTCCTGCCACCCCAGGCAATCCTGCCCTGCCTCTCCGCTTGGTCCCCTTTCCCTCCCTCCCTCCTCCTCCCTCCCCCTCCTCCTGCCACCCCAGGCAATCCTGCCCTGCATCTAGGCTTGGTCCCCTTTCCCTCCCTCCCTCCTCCTCCCTCCCCCTCCTCCTGCCACCCCAGGCAATCCTGCCCTGCATCTAGGCTTGGTCCCCTTTCCCTCCCTCCCTCCCTCCTTCTCCCTCCCCCTCCTCCTGCCACCCCAGGCAATCCTGCCCTGCATCTAGGCTTGGTCCCCTTTCCCTCCCTCCCTCCCTCCTTCTCCCTCCCCCTCCTCCTGTCACCCCAGGCAATCCTGCCCTGCATCTCCGCTTGGTTCCCTTTCCTTCCCTCCTCCTTCCTCCCCAAGCACCCCCCTCCTGCGAGTTCAAGACTCCTTGCAAGGAAGGTGAGTTTCCCCCCCACACTCACCACCAAAGAGGGGCAACCCCGGAACCAGCCTTTTTTTCCGGCCCCCAGTTGCGCTTTGCCCATGCTCAGAGGCCGTGCCACCCAAGGTGCTGAAGGACAGTTCCCAAAAGTTTGCGCTAAACTGCAGGGGTCCTCAAATCTGGCCACTTTAAGACTTGTCGACTTCAACTCCCAGAGTTGAAATCCACAAGTCTTAAAGTGGCCAAGTTTGGAGACCTAAGAGGATGGAGAGGCGGGGGTGGGAGAAACCCCCCCCTTTTGAGGCCAAGGAGGGGCGTGGTCTCCCTCCAGGGGGCGTGGCCAGAGGTCCTCCCTCCCCTCCCTCCGTCCGAAGCGCCCGCAGAGCCGGCAGAGCGCCATGGCCGGGGAGCGCGCCCTGTTCGCGGCTCGCCAGGGCGACTTGGAGGCGCTGAAGGCGCTGCTGCCTCCTCTTCCTCCTCTTCCTCCGATCCGGGACCCGCTGGGCGCCTCGCCCGTCCACCACGCCGCCCGGGCCGGGAAGCTGCGCTGCCTGCGCTACCTGGTGGAGGATGCCGCGCTGGGCGCGCAAAACAGGGCGCGCAACGGGGCCACGCCGGCCCACGACGCCGCCGCCACGGGACACCTGGCCTGCCTCCAGTGGCTGCTCGGGCCCGGCGGCGGCCGCGTACAGGTGAGCGTCCAGGATCGCGCACAAGGTTGTAGGATCGCGCACAAGGTCCTTGGAGAGGGCGAATTGGGAGGGGTCTCTTTCTTCCGTCCACTCGGCTTGCACGGGGTGGGCTGCCCGCGCTAGAGACCGGGTGAGCCTCTGAGCACGTACAGAGGGCGGGCGGGGACGTAGGATCGCGTGCAAGGTTGTTGCAGACCCCCTAAGAGGGCGAAATGTGGGGGGAGGCCTCTTTCTTGCATCCACCTGCCTTGCGTGGAGTGGCTCCCCATGCCAGAGTCCAGGTGAGCCTCTGAGCACGTACAAAGGGCAGGTGGAGAGGTAGGATCACGTGCAAGAAGGCGAAATGGAGGGGGGAGGCCTCTTTCTTGTATCCACCCGCCTTGCATGGAGTGGCTCCCTATGCCAGAGTCCAGGTGAGCCTCTGAGCACATACAAACGGCAGGTGGGGAGGTAGGATCACATCCAAGGTTGCTGGAGACGCCCTCAAGAGGGAGAAAGAGGGGGATAGGTCTCTTTCTTCTGTCCACCTGTTATGCATGGGGGGGACACACTGTCTGTGACAGAGTCCTGGTGAGCCTCTGAGCATGGGGAGGTAGGATCGCTTTGCATGGGGGCAGAGGTTGGGTGGGGGGGTAGGATCGCGGGCAGGATGATCACAACTCCCCCCAAGAGGGCAAAACGGGGGTGGAGGTCTCTTTCTTCTATCCACCTAGTTTGCATGGGGGTCTGCCCACAGCAGAGTCCAGGTGAGCCTTTGAGCATGGTCAGAGAGCGGGCAGGGAGGTAGGATCACGTGCAAGGTCATCGGAGACCCCCCAAGAGTGCAAAATTGGGGGGGGGGTCCCTTTCTTCTGCCCAACCACTTTGCAAGGCATTGCTGCCTGCGCCAGAGTCCTGGTTAGCCTCTGAGCATGGGCAGAAGGCAGGCGGGGAGAGGTAGGATCGCGGGCAGAATTGTCAGAGATCCCCCAAGAGGGCGAAATAGGGGGGGGGGCGGTGTCTTTCTTCCATCTACCTGGCTTGCACCGGATGGCTGCCCACACCAGAGTCCAGGTTAGCCTCTGAGCATGTATAGAGGGTAGAAGGCAAAGTGAAGAGGCAAGAATGTTTGGGGGGGAGGGATCGTGGCAAGGGCGGTTGGAGACCCCCAAGAAGGGAAGTGGGGGGCTCTCTTTCTCCCACCTGCGAGGCCTGCTATAGCTTTAAGTGCAGTTGAACCTCAGAGCATGGGCAGAGGGCAGGCGGGGGGGGGGAGGTCGGATCGCGCGCAAGGTTGCCAGAGACCCCCAAGAGGGCAAAATTGGGGGGGGCAGACATCCTTTCTTGCTCCCTCCGCTCCGTCAACCAGGCTTGGCTGCCCACGCCAGGGTCCAGGTGAACCTCCGAGCACATACCGAGGGCAGGAAGCCAAGCGAGGGCGCAGCATCGTTTGGGGGGGGGCTCACAGCAAGGGTTGTCGGGGACCTCCAAAAAGGGAACTGGGGGGGTCTATTTCTCCCACTTGGGGGGAGCTGCGAAGGCTTTAGGCTCAGGTGAGCCTCTGAGGTCGTGCAGAGTGCAGGAAACGAGGGGAAAAGGTCAGAATCGCGGTGCGGGCGCTTGAGATGGTTTGGAGTTCGTGGGGGGGGGGCTCTTTTCCCCGTTTGCCCAGCTGGGTTCCAGGTGAGCCTCTGAGCATGTACAAAGGGCAGCCAGGGAGCAAGAGAGAGGGGGTCCCGTCTGCCCCCCTTTCGCCCATTTCTGGGGGGATTCAGACTTGCGTGAAGGTCGGCGAGAAAGGAAACCGTGTGTCACGGGGTGGCCCCATTCCCAAGACACGAGGAGACCCCGACCCAGATTCTCACGACACTTTTGACCCACTTTGGGGCTTAATCGGCCCGTGGGGTCAGTTCAACCTTCAAGCATCGGTGTGCAAAGAAGAGTGAAGAAGAAGCCAGAGCAAATATTTCTGCCCCATACACACACACACACACAATGTAGCATATTGTAGAAGGTAAGGGGACCCTAGAGGTCACCTAGTCCAGCCCCCTCAACTGGGCCATTGGTAGTCCAACTTGCAGTGAAATCTAGCCACAACTATCCGCGTAGTACCAGCCTAGCTTTTGAAACCTGTGTGCTCATAAGGAGCCCTAATCTCTGAGCATACACAGAGCGGGAGTTGCCTGAGCTCAGGCAGCAAACCTGATATTATAAAGATTTTTCATCCTGTGTGAAAACCGGGATGAAATTTGGTGAAATGAAATTGGATTTTGCCCAATTCTTCAGCAAACCATCTTTAAGTCGGATCCTGGCTTAATGCGGGGTCAAAAATCAAGTTATCCTTTCAGGTTTGCCGACGTATTTTTGTCTAGCCTTCCAGTCTCTTATTTTATGGTTTTATTTTCATTCACAAATGTGCTTGTTTTATTTTTTATTTTATTTTATTTTACTTTTTTTTAAACAAAAAAATAACAGAAGTGTTGGAAGGAACTGCAGAGGTCTTCAAGTCCAACCCTCTGCTCAATTTTAGTTTAGTTTAATTTTAGCTTCAGTCTCTGTTTCAGGTTTTAGGTTTTAGTTTTAATTTTAGTTTTTAGTTAAGTTAAGGTTTAGATTTGGTTTTCAGTTTTGTTTGGTTTTTAGTTTTTACTTTTAGTTTTTAGTTAAGATTTAGATTTGGTTTTCAGTTTAGTTTTTACTTTTTAGTTTTCTGTCTTCAGGTTAGGTTTAGATTTAGTTTTTAGTTTCAAATTAAACTTTAGTTTTAGTTTTAAGTTTAGTTTAGTTTCATTTTAATATTTAGTTTGGTGTAGTCTTTAGTTTACTTTAGTTTAGTTCCCTTCCTTCCTTCCTTCCTTCCTTCCTTCTTTTCTTCCCTCCTCCCCTCCCTTTCTTCTTTCTTTCCTTCCTTCTTCTAACCTTCCTTCTTTTCTTCCCTCCCTCCTCTTCTTTCTCATCCATCCTTTTCTCCTCTCCCATCCTCATTCTCTCCTTCTTTTCTTCCTTCCTTTTTTCTTCCCTCCCTCCTTCCCTCCCTTCCTCCTCTTTCTCACCCATCCTTTTGTTCTCTCTCTCCCTCTGTCGTTCCTTCTTTCTTTCCTTCCTTCTTCTAACCTTCCTTCTTTCCTTCTTTCCTTCCTTCCCTTTTCTTCCCTCCTTCCCTCTTTTCCTCCTCTTTCTCATCCATCCTTTTGTTCTCTCTCTCCCTCTGTCCTTCTTTCTTTCTTTCCTTCCTTCTTCTAACCTTCCTTCTTTCCTCCTTTTCTTCCTTCCTTCCTTTTTCTTCCCTCCTTCCCTCTTTTCCTCCTCTTTCTCATCCATCCTTTTGTTCTCTCTCTCCCTCTGTCCTTCCTTCTTTCTTTCCTTCCTTCTTCTAACCTTCCTTCTTTCCTTCTTTTCTTCCTTTCTTCCTTTTTTCTTCCCTCCTTCCCTCCCTTCCTCCTCTTTCTCACCCATCCTTTTGTCCTCTCTCTCCCTCTGTCCTTCCTTCTTTCTTTCCTTCCTCAACCGCCTCAGAGTTGTGACGGTCCGTCGTGTCCATTTCTTGCAGGACGTGGATCATTCCGGGGCCAGCGTCCTGCACCTAGCGGCCCGTTTCGGCCACCATGATGTCACCGACTGGCTCTTGCGCTTCGGGGGCGCTGACCCCCTGGCGCCCACCGAGACCGGAGCGCTGCCCATCCACTACGCCGCCACCAAAGGGGACTTGCCTTCCCTGCGCCTGATCCTCGCACACTCTCCCAGGTAAGGGACCGCCTCGCGGGGCCGGTGTTACTCCCCCACCGTGGAGTGTTTGTTTGCGGGTGTTTCCAGCTACGGTTGTTAAGTGAAGCATCACAGGCAGTCCTCGAGTTAACGACCGCCATGGGACTTCAAACTTTCCACCAGTGGAGGTCACATCTTTTGCACTGTTTTACGACCTTTAGGCAAACCGCTGCGGTTCTTAAATTTGTCGCTTGGTCATTAAGTGAATCCGTTTCCCCCTTGAAGGTCGCAAAAGTGAATCATGTAACTCTAAGGGCACTGCGGCCGCCATAAGTGCAAGTCAGCTGCCTAGCGTCTGAATTTGGATCAGCATCATAAGTGTGAAACTTTGGTTTTAGTTTTTAGTTTAGTTTAGATTAGTTCAGTTCCTTTCCTTCCGTTTTTCTTCCCTCCCTTCCTCCTCTTTCTCATCCATCCTCTTGTCCTCTCCCTCCCTCCCTCCTTCCTTTCTTCCTTCCCTCCCTTCCTCCTCTTTCTCATCCATCCTCTTGTCCTCTCCCTCCCTCCTTCCTTCCTTCCTTTCTTCCTTCCCTCCTTCCCTCCCTTCCTCTTTCTCATCCATTCTTTTGTCCCCTCCCTCCCTCCTTCCTTCCTTCCTTCCCTCCCTTCCTCCTCTTTCTCATCCATCCTCTTGTCCTCTCCCTCCCTCCCTCCCTCCTTCCTTCCTTCCCTCCCTTCCTTCTCTTTCTCATCCATCCTCTTGTCCTCTCCCTCCCTCCTTCCTTCCTTTCTTCCTTCCCTCCCTTCCTCCTCTTTCTCATCCATCCTCTTGTCCTCTCCCTCCTTCCTTCCTTCCTTCCTTTCTTCCTTCCCTCCCTTCCTCCTCTTTCTCATCCATCCTCTTGTCCCCTCCCTCCTTCCTTCCTTCCTTCCTTCCCTCCCTTCCTCCTCTTTCTCATCCATCCTCTTGTCCTCTCCCTCCCTCCTTCCTTCCTTCTTTCCTTTCTTCCTTCCATCCCTTCCTCCTCTTTCTCATCCATCCTCTTGTCCTCTCCCTCCCTCCCTCCTTCCTTTCTTCCTTCCCTCCCTTCCTCCTCTTTCTCATCCATCCTCTTGCCCCCTCCCTCCTTCCTTCCTTCCTTCCCTCCCTTCCTCCTCTTTCTCATCCATCCTCTTGTCCTCTCCCTCCCTCCTTCCTTCCTTCTTTCCTTTCTTCCTTCCATCCCTTCCTCCTCTTTCTCATCCATCCTCTTGTCCTCTCCCTCCCTCCTTCCTTTCTTCCTTCCCTCCCTTCCTCCTCTTTCTCATCCATCCTCTTGTCCCCTCCCTCCTTCCTTCCTTCCTTCCCTCCCTTCCTCCTCTTTCTCATCCATCCTCTTGTCCTTTCCCCCCTCCCTCCTTCCTTTCTTCCTTCCCTCCCTTCCTCCTCTTTCTCATCCATCCTCTTGTCCTCTTCCTCCCTCCTTCCTTCCTTTCTTCCTTCCCTCCTTCCCTCCCTTCCTCTTTCTCATCCATTCTTTTGTCCCCTCCCTCCTTTCTTCCTTCTGATTCTGAGACAGATGGGTAAGATACATGACGGAGGGACGGATGGATAGAAGGGAGGTAGGAAGGAAGGTTGGTTAGAAGAAGGAAGGAAGGTTAGAAGAAGGAAGGAATGAATGAATGAAGAAAGAAAGGAAAGAATGTTAGAAGAAGGAGGGAAGGAAGGAAAGAAGGAAGGAAGGTTAGAAGAAGGAAGGAATGTTAGAAGAAGGAAGGAAGAGCAAAAGGAAGGAAGGTTAGAAGAAGGAAGGAAAGTTAGAAGAAGGAAGAAGGGAAGGAAAAGGAAGGAAAGGAAGGAAGGAAGGAAGGAAGGAAGGAAGGAAGGAAGGAAGGAAGGAAGGAAGAACCTGCCACTAGAAGTTGAGGGTGCTCCATCGCTGGGGGTTTTCAAAAAGAGACTGGTCAGCCATTTGTCCAGAACAGTTGAGGGACCAACCAGGGGGGTTGGACTAGATGACCTCCAAGGTCCCACCCAACTCTTGTGATTCTGGATTCTTCCTGTCATCGCATTCAACATGTGACGTCGTCCATTGTGGACCGCCCCCGGGGTAGAGATTTCCAGATTCCCCTGGGGCGAAAGAGGGTTTTAGGCTATCCACGATGCCTTTGTGCAAAAGGAAGTGGGGTCAGGTCAGGGCCTCTGTAAACCATGTTAAATGCTGGCCGAGGGAGGCCCCCTTTCACCCAGCCTCAAGGACTGGGCCCCGTGCCTCAGTGTCCCCCTCTGCAGAAAGTCACCTCCATGGGGGGGGGGGGGGCGGTCACATATCCAAAAGGGCCTTGGGGCACCATCCTGGCCTGCTTTCTTGCAACCATCCTGGTTTGTCCGTGGCTAGCGTGGTCTCTTTTAGGTTCAGCTTGTTTTTTGGCATCGCTGATGACAGTTTTATGGCGGGCCAGGAGGGGCGCGTGGGTTTCGGAGTCTTTTGCGAATGGCTGATAACACAGCGGCCTTTGTGTCGGGCGTCTTGTGCAAAGAGATTGTGTGTCCGTTGGGGGGGGCTCTTTGGAGGGGGAGGACACAGCCAAAATTGGGGTGGGTGGGGAAGGGGGGAGGGGAGGAGATGATTGATGGCTGTTCTCCCTGGGAGGAGGGGGAGAAATCAGAGCCCCCCCTTTTCCTGGAGGTGGGGGGGGAGTGTGTAGTCCATCTTGAAAAGGTGTGTAAGCTGTCGTGTGGATGGCTTGAGAGATACACAACTCCCTTCCTTCCTCATCCATCCCTCTATCCTTTCGTCTCTTCTTTCTTTCCTTCCTTCCTTCCTTTTTTCCTCTTTCCTTCCTTCTTTCCTTTCCTTCCTTCCTTATCATTTCTCGTCCATTCCTCTATCCTTTCCTCTCTTCTTTCTTTCCTTCCTTCCTTCCTTCTTTCCTCTTCTTCCTTCTCTTTTCTTTCTCATTCATTTTTCATTTCTTTTTATCCTCTTTCCTTCTTTCCTTTCTTCTTTCCTCTCCCCTTCCTTCTTTCCCTTGTCTCATCAATCCCTCTATCCTTTCCTCCCTTTTTCCCTTCCTTCCTTGCCTCCCTTCCTCCTCTTTCTCATCCATCCCACTTTTCTACTTTTTTCTATTTCTCCTTCCTTCTTTTCTTTTAACTTCCTTGCTTCCATTTTCTTTCTCCTTCAATCCTGTTTCCTTTTTATCCTCTCTCCCCTTCCTCCCTCCCTCCCTTCTTCTAATCTTCCTCACTCATCCCTCTTTTCTTCTTTCCTCTCCATCTCTCCCCTACCTTCCTCTCTTCCTTCCTCCCTTCCTTCCTCTCTTCCTCCCTTCCTTCCTTCCTCCCTCCCTTCCTTCCTCTCTTCCTTCCTTCCTCTCTTCCTTCCTCTCTTCCTTCCTTCCTCCCTTCCTTCCTTCCTTCCTCCCTACCTTCCTTCCTCCCTTCCTCCCTTCCTTCCTTCCTCTCTTCCTTCCTTCCTTCCTTCCTCTCTCTCTCTTTCTGTCTCCTTCCTTGCCTGCCTGCTTATCTGCTTCCATTCTTTTATATGACTTTAGAGAGGGAGAATTCCTTTCCAACCCTTTGCCAGACCTTTGTTTTAAAAAAATATCCCATTCAATCCACCTTCTATTTATTTATTTATTTATTTATTTATTTATTTATTTATTCATTGGATTTGTATGCCGCCCCTCTCCGTAGACTCGGGGCGGCTAACAACAGTGATAAAAAACAGTATATAACAATCCAATACTAAAAGAACTAAAAAACCCTTATTATAAAACCATACATACATACAAACAAACCATGCATAAATTGTAAAGGCCTAGGGAGAAAGAATATCTCAGTTCCCCCATGCCTGACAGCAAAGGTGGGTTTTAAGAAGCTTACGAAAGGCAAGGAGGGTAGGGGCAATTCTAATCTCTGGGGAGAGTTGGTTCCAGAGGGCCGGGGCCACCACAGAGAAGGCTCTTCCCCTGGGTCCTGCCAAACAACATTGTTTAGTTGACAGGACCCAGAGAAGGCCCACTCTGTGGGACCTAACTGGTCACTGGGATTCGTGCAGCAGCAGCAACCCAACTCACAACCCAACTCAAGAGTGGAATTCAAGCCCTGGAAGGGACCCGAGAGGTCATCTATCCCAACCCCACTCTGCCCAGGGGGGAAAAACCACATCGCCATTGTAGCTTTTCCATCCAACTCTTTGCTTAGAATTCCACTCCAGCCAAAGAGCTTCATATAAAATCACTCTGTCTGGCCAAAAATAGGTCATCCTTTGGACCCGCACAGTACAGTACGTGAGGGATTAGAGGGCTTTTAATCTCATTTTCCACGGCGAGCCGGTGTAGTTAGACCACAAATAGCCTCCAAGTCGGGAGGGTAATTAGAAACCTGCCAGGTACATTAGTCCTGCCAGCCAGAAACCAGATTTTTTAAGAAAAGGAAAATGGAG